>NC_030857.1:1834791-2134791 GCF_000208745.1 Theobroma cacao | reverse complement strand
TAGTCAGCGTCAGTAAATGCCAAGCTGACGTTGCATCAAATAGAATTTCCTACTTATGCTATGGACATCTAAACCACCGGAGGTTCGGAGCCAATTACACCCTGTTTTTTTGTTCATTTTTAAAAGGAAGAGCTGATTGACTCCTTTAAGATGTGTACTAACTAACAAATTGCTTCTTGTGGGGTTAAAATCAGCAGCAAATCTACACTGCGTAAATATATGCTGAAGGCAGCCATTGGGAGCTTGGGTGAATTCAGATTTTGGAGTTCCTTTTCATTTCAGCAACATCTCATTCTGAGTCCCTGGATGGCTTTACGCTAAGGGGATTGCCCTGGATTTTGGAAATCAATAGATGGAAGCAGCCACCGCAGCGGTATTTCTTCACCACTCGGCATCGAAACGGATGGAGGGCCACCGACTACTACACATCCCATCCAAATTATTCCATCGACATCCTTGCAATTATTTGTAGTACTACCTTTCCTATCCATAAACAAGACAAAAGGAAGGGAACCCAACCTGCTAAGAAGAAGCATGGCGTGTTCTAAACAGACAAACCAACAAAAAACACACAAAACTAGGACTCTACTTTAACTGTTTTATATGAACAAACGTACCAATACACTTTTTTTTTTTTTTTTTGCAAAAGTGCTCTTCTTACTTATTTTCCTGAAAAATCTGTAATAAATAATAATTGCCACCCTAACTCTGACATCTTTCAACATATAAACTGCAATAACCTTTTTGAGAATCCTGGACTGGACTTCCTCCTGGCAAAAATGCTGTGTTCCTTGTCAGTAGGCCGACCAAACCAAGCAATTAAACTATGTAAACTCGGCCTCGCTCCTCTGTTTCCATCTTGAAAGCACTTGTACAACAGAACAAACTTTGGTTGGTGCAAAAGAAAAAACCAAGAGCAACGGAGAACTATTTATTTATTTATTCACAAAACATCTTCCACTTGGTATGTTATTTTATAGCTTTATACACACTATTTTATTCCTCTCAATCAAAATTCAAGGAGAAAACAACCCAAACACCTCAAGGCTTTTGTCTTAGCCAGAGACAACCTTATATCTTACAGCTTCGAAACTCAAATACCCCTTTTATTCTTCTTCTTTTTTTTCTGCTCGTGCTTTTCAACTTTTTCATTCACTTTTTTTGTTACAAAGAACCGTATGGAATTTGCTGAGGGAGCCTGAACCGGACCTGAGAAGCAGGGGAACGCACCGCCACACCGTGCCAGCAAATACCACCCTTGCACATCTCGTGAACATGGACCGCAGCAGCGTGATCACGGGAAATCGCGTACGTGGCTTTACGAGAGACATCCCACGTCAGCGTCCCGACCAAGATGAGACCCACCACCGTGCTCGACACAATCAGCACGAACCCGCCACTGAAGCTCCGCCCACATACTAAACCATAGGCCTTTATCCCCGCTATCACTGCCACGTAGATCGTCATCAAATTCCCAATCACCGCATCCGATATCGCCATATCCCTCCCCCCTCGCCCCCAATTTCCCTCTTCTCCTCCTCCTCCTCCTCCTCCTCCTCCTCCTCCTCCCCCTCCTAATGAACCAAATTTTACAATTCAGTAAACAGTGAAAGAGCTAAGCTGTGGGGCGCCGACGATTAAGAGAGAGAAGAATTTGGTGGACGAAGAGCGGATTTTAACGAGTTAAATGAGTCGTCTTGGGAATGCCGGGTTCGGGGTTTTAAATTAATATAATTACGGGGTTGAAATTACAACAAGGGGCTCGTCTCCAAATTAATATTCTTTTTGGAAAAAAAAAATCAATATTTTTTTTTTGCCAAAAAGAATATTGATTTTGATTGAGCTTATCTTCACTCTCTCGTTTCTTTTGGCAAAGGAAAGTGGAATGGGATGGCATCTAGTTTTTGTCGTACACCCGCCGATTTTTTTAATCCAATTAAATAACGCCACGTTTCCATTCCTTGCTTTAAGATATTATACATTACATGTTAACCCTTCTTGCATGGCTTCTGCTGTACCGTTTTGTTCCACTGTGCCTGCTAGTTGCAACCTTTTTCTCTTGCAGCAGTGTTAACGGTAACGCTTAGGATATGGTGAGTAGGAGTGAGGAAAATCAAATCAAATTAATTGTTTAATTAAATTATATGTAATTTAAGTAATACTGTTTAGTTTAATTAATTTATTATATTAATTGATTTAAACTATTTGATCTAATTAGTTTTGTGGTCGGTTTTAATCTTAAAATTTTTAAATTAATTCACTCAAAAAATTAATTAAATTTTTATATATTTTTTATATATATTAATATATATAATAATTTGTATATATATTAAGAAGAATTGATAGTAAATTTAATTAATAATATATTTAAAATATATTGATTTATTATATATACATATTCGAATTATAATCACAACAATTTAATTTTGGTTATATATTTTTTTTATAAAATTGTATTGATATAAAATTACAAATTATATATTTTAAATGATATAATTTATATTTTAATATTATAATATATGATAATAAATATCTTACATATTAATATATTATAATTATTATACATTGGTAATAGTTCGTAATATAAAATGTTATGAATATATATATAATTATATATATATATATTTTTTTTTATATATAAATATTACTATAACTTATAATAAATTTTATTTATATGATTACACTTAGTAACCTTATTAATTATCACCTTAATTTTTATAACATATTGTTTATAATTAGTTATTATTTATACAAACTTTGATATAAAACATTATAACATATAAGTTATGTCATTAATTTCATATATACATAATAAAGTAATATATTATACATATACATATATTTAATTTTTATACAAGCATAACTGTAATTTATAATATACTTTATTTATATTATTATACTTAATAATTTTATTAGTTATCATCTTAATTTTTATAACATATTATTTATAATTAATTATTATTTATACAAACTTTGATATAAAAATTAAAATATTATAAAATATAAATTGTGTCATTAATTTCATATATATAATAAAGTAATATTATATATATAATTTGTATATTTTATAATTATAGATGAAGGTTTTAAGTTTTAATATTATAATTTATAAATAAAATAAAATTTTGATCCATTGGTCCAAAACTAAATTGACTAAACTAATTTTATGTTTGGTCGGTTTGGTATTTTTTTTATATTTGATCAATTTTGATCAATTTTTTAAAAATATTTGATCTATTTGGTTTTTAAGTATAGTGGATCAAACCACTCAATCCATCCATTTATTTACCCTCAAAGGTGAGTGTGATTGTTAATATATTAAAATATTATTATATATCATATAATATTCAAAAATAATGAACAGATATCTAACATTGTATATGATCGTGTATACTTCCATACGTAATAGCTATTTGACAATGCGTAACACTTTAATCAAATTTTTATTGATTATATTTTTAATATACTAAACTTTTTTATTTTTAATTAATAAATTAACAGTATCACCTAGAATAAGGTGAGTATGAGTATTAACATAATAAAATATTACTGTATAGCATACGATATTAACAAAAGATAAATATGAATTGATACCTAACATCATATTCACTAAAAATAAATATGAATGAATACGTGACAATCATATATAATCATGTATTGTTCGATGTGTGATATGTATCTTATGATACAATACACATTAATCAAATTTTTGTTAATTTTATCTTTAACGTAAAAACCTTTTTTATTTTTAATTAATAAGTTAACATAAAAAATACATATCATATTTAAAAATATACCTTATAAACAATTATGCTGAAAATTTAAATTAAAAATAATGATATTTTCACTTTACATCACATCATCTTTTAATTTATTAAAAAATATTTTACATTTATACAATATTATTTATAATTAATTTTAAAACCTTTTAATCTATTTTACCATACTATATTCAATACTCAAAAATAAAATAAAACTTTGATACATTTTTCTGGGTTTTTCCAAGTGATTTTGATGCATGTTTGACAAATATAGAAAAAAATGGGACAGGCTGCCACTTTCCAATACCAGGCGGAAAACATAGGAAGAAAATAGGAGGTCTTGGCTTGAGCCGCGTTTAAACAAGAATTGGCCCCCCAGAAAGAAAATTGCGAGGAAATTGAGAGACCACCAAATCCCACAGGGAAGGAAGATTTGATTTCTGTTGCGTAAAGTTTGGTCTTAGCTGGGCAGATCATGTTTAATTATGACGTTGATCGATCAAAGGTGTGAGTATGATGTGGGGAAGGGAGGGAGACATAATGTGCAATGTTTACCTTGCTATCAAACTAGGCGGCACCATTATTATTTACTTTTACTAGTGATTAGACGATAATTCTTTAATTAAAATAATTAAACCTGGTTAAAGGGCATGGTTAGATGGTAAAAGGAGAATTTCCTGTCCCAATGTTGTACCACCCTTCCTTCCTTCCTTCCTCCTCGAAAGTGAGTAAAGGCAACCCAAGAAGTTTGGGAATTGAAATTAGGGTTCATGGAATTTCAGCCAAGTTTTTTTAGGGTTCATGAAGAGGGGTTGGACGTGTTGGTTCATGAACCAGAATAAACGTTTCTCGAAAGCAGACTTGGAGCGCCCTTTTTGAATTTGGGTGCAAATTCAACACATATTTTACGTTTTCCTCCAATTTTGTGTTCATAACTTTCTTTTACATCACGAGACCATATTTTCTTTGGATTAATGAGTTATGTGGAGATCTTGGAAAATGTCAAGCAAAGACTAACATATTCTCATTTAATTGGTATTGCGTTTTTGACTTACTGAAAATTGCAAACTTTCATACGAAACAGTTTAATGATGAATTTTTCTTGTTATGAATTTCAAAGATAATTAAAAGCACTTCTCACGTTGAATACGAAATCAAAATTGAGAAAATGACGTAAGAAATAATTACAAATAAAAATAACTTCTTATTTCAGCACAAAAATAATAAAAAATAAGAATAAAACACTTCCCACTGTCAGAATTAAATTCTCAAAATCTAATTCAAAAATAATAAAAACACCTTTAAAGTATCAAATTCAAATCTACTATTCAGTCGAAGAGATAACACTTTTTCTTTTTCTTTTTGGTTAATTTAAATGATTTTGTGATAATAAATGTATTTAAAAGAGTTCAGGTACTGATTCATGCGTTATTGATATTTTGGAAATGATATTTGATCATGAAGTGTTTAAAGTTTTCCTGATTTACTGTGTGCTTTTAAGCTTTTTTGATTTGTTATATTTAAAAGTTAGACTTACGACTTCTTACCGTTTCAAGTCAAGTAGAGCACCAATTTCCTTTAAAAAAACAAAAGAGAGAAAAGAACTTGGAAGAGGGCAACAGCCCCGATGGACACGAGTCATGGAAAATTCCACTCGCCTACTCCTTCCGCAATGCCAAATTCGTTTGGAAAAATCATGGAATATATGGGACCGTTTTTCACTTAGCCTTAACCAACACATAGCCATTGCTTGTTGCAGTAACCATCACACTTAAAAGCCCAACGTTGAAACTTGCATTGTTTATGAATTAATAAATTGTGTGTTTACAGTTCTTGACCCTATTTTCCTGGGTCCGGCTGCGTCCATGCAGACTGGAGCTTTAGATTTAGGTCTTAATTACAGGTCCACTCCTAGCTCCTCAGGTCAGGTGGGCCTGACCCCATTAAGGAGTCCTCACACCACTCCCAAGCCAGGCTCCTTTTAAATATTTCTTAAAACGCCTACAAGTAGACTGGGCCTAATGCCAACAGTGGCTTTGCTTTCCATACGACTTAAAACTTAACCTCATTAATCAGTAGATAAGCACATAATTAACACAGTCAAATCTATATTCCCATGATAGAAAATACAAGCATCTACTTGACACTATGAAATGAAAAAAATCATACTGAAAACAATACTTGAAAATCAAGACAGAATATAAAATTTAGAAACTAACTTAATCGCGATTCCATAACCCCATAAATCCGGAACCCGGAACACTTAGGTTGTTTGGTATGGATGATATGAAGGAGTGATAAGGCTACCGGGGATAGGATTTGCCCCATTTGGTAATTTGTCTATATAAGAAAATCACATGACACATCAACTCTATTAAATTTTATGACTCATGGCATCCAGCTATACTAATCCATTAATCAAATTGCTTAAATTTAAACATCATGCAAGAAAACAGTTATTTTGTAATAGCATCTTCCTCACATCTGGTTAATACACGAGTGAAGTCTAAACATGAAACGCAGAAGGGACGTGCATGTTAACAAGGAATGCTTCTCATCAACTATAGATCATGACAATAAGTAAAACACGAAACAAACAATCTGATGCTTTCACAGAAATCCCTAGAATGTCAGTTGAGACTATACATGATGGCTTGCGGCTTCCTTGAATTGAAAAAGGTGACAGTGATAGAGATATGAGCAGCAAGAAGCTGGCAAGTCAATCCATCTTTGTCGTTCTTGAATCTTTCCACTGATCATAGTATTGAGCAACCACCATGTGCCTTTTTCTTCTTCTTATTTTTCTTCGGAGGCTGGAGCACTACCTTAATAGCTGCATCAAAAACTGCCTTCACATTCTGCATAAAAGCCATCACACAAGATCCCATCAGAAAAAGGGGCTTCAACACAACTTTTTGGTTAAAACATACAAAGAATATGTAGAGAAACTTTAACCTGCTGTGTTTTTGAACTACACTCAATGTAGGCAGGAGACCCAATCTGTTTCCTTAGTTCCTCTCCCTTCAGAAAGAAGCAATGCAAGACCAATATTTTAAATAAGTGCAACATATTCTAATTGAAAAAAGAAACTAATAATGTGTTCATATTTACCTGAGCTGCAGAAATAGGCACTGCACCAGGGTGGTCTACAAAAAATTGCTGATCATCCCGGAGATCTGCAGCAGCAAAGTGAAGAAAACATGACATGACAACATTTCATGAAACAAAAGAATTGCAGAAACATCAGTATAAAAGGATTCTCCATTAATTTGAGAAAAATTTCAGTCACCTAGAGATTCAAATCAATTGCAATTCACAAACACAACATTGGCAGGCATATATTAGAGATACCGTTATCCAAGGAGTAAAAATCATACCAAGCTTAGTTCCAACAAGAATTATCGGAACACCAGGTGCATAATGCTTTAATTCCGGAATCCACTGAAATGGAAAGCAAGCAAATACATGATCAGCATTCAGCATGCATACAGCATTACAGACATCTCATATTGAACAAAATTATCTTCTCAAAACAGAAGATATTCCATGGTTAAACCTTCTTGGCCACATTTTCATAACTGGCCTTGCTGATGAGAGAAAATGCAAGTATAAAGACATCAGCCCCACGATAGCTCAGCGGTCTTAATCTATTGTAATCCTCCTGACCTGTTCCGAGGCAATGATTTCAAACCAAAAGCAAGAAAGAACTTCAACTTAATAATAGAAGAGGAAATTTAGAAGCTATTCCCAAATTACCAGCAGTATCCCATAAGCCTAAGTTGACAGTGCTGCCATCCACAACAACATTTGCACTGAAATTGTCGAAAACAGTTGGGACATAGTCCTGTTACCATAACAATTGTAAAAGTAAACAGTTATTATCAATAAAGAAGATCAGTATCCGAAATGATATAATCCAGCACAGAAAGCATTAAGCCCCAATCTTGGTTTCAATTAACCGCGAAAAGATCTAATTGCACCTGATCTGCATACATTGTACCGCATCAAGCCTAATCTTGACAGCATTTATAACAGACAACAAAATTTTCACAGTAATCTCAAAATTGTAGAAATCTTTAAGAAAGCTCAGTCGAACATCATCAATTTTAAACAATTCTTCCTTCATTTCTCCAGAAATAATATAACCATTCAGCTATCTATTGAGAACCAAATGGAAAATTAGAAAAAAAAAAGTTAATAAATCATGCGATCATGCAACAAAGATCCGAAAACTCAGAAAAGAGGACAGGGTAAAAGGCTTCACCGTAGGGAAAGTATTGCTGGTGTAGGAAATCAGCATGCAGGTCTTTCCGACGGCGCCATCGCCGACGGTAACGCACTTTATGAATCTCGAGGCGCTCATTTTTCTCCTCCGCCGTACGAATTAAAAAGTATACCAAGAATACCAAATCGCCTACAGCCTGCTTTCCCCCCCCTTCTCCTTTTTCTTCCAAATCTTGGAATTCTTTTTCCAAGAATCTGGGGGGTTCGCGGCTTTTCTTTCTCAGATTTGCTTCGCGCTCTCGTTGGTTAAACAAAGAATGAGAGATCCACGGGCCTCATCGCTTCTCTCTACGACCAAACTCTAAGGAACAGATTGAATGGAGAGTCGAAGCTAGTGAACAGAGAGGAAATGGAGAGAAAGATAGAGAGAGAAAGGGGCGAAAATGGCAAAATGAGAGGGGGGAAACGGGGCAGAGAAAGAGAGGGAGAGAGACAGAGAGAGAAATCGAAATCACAAATGCTGTTGAATCGTAAGCTGACCTAGCCAGCCTTTCGCCAGCTAGGCCTCTATAACAACTTCTTATCAGCATTTACCACATCCTATTATCATCCTTTCTTTTATTTTCTTTCTATTTTGTTTCTTTTTTCCTAAATATAAAAAAAAATACCTTAATGTAAATTGCAACCTAACCATTTTTATCTGCCAAAATGCATATTTTTCTCACCATAAATTGATACTATTAATTTTTAGGATAAATCCTATCTACATTTTTTGTAATTTCAAAAATTTCTCAAGTGATATTTTGTGATTTTCTTAATTAATATTTAGAAATAATTTCTGTTCTCATAAAAATTAAGTTATTAATTTTTTCATTAAATTACCACAATACTTTCAATTTAAAATTATCCTTTTTTTTTCATATATAACAGTTTTTATAGTTTTACTGAAAACAAAAGAATAATCTAACCTCTTATCAAAATAAAAATTATTCACACGATATTAATAAAGAAAAAAATCACAATCAGTCATATGAAAAAAAGTTCAAATCATAAAAAGTATTAATGAAATTCACCTTTTTAATATTAATTTTACTTATTATTTATAGTTAACTGTAATTGAAGGTAATAATTAGCATGATAAGATGATCATTAGTTTATAACCAAGAAACACACACACACACGCAAAAAAGAAAAGCCAAATGCTTCCTTTCATTTACTTTATATCAAGCTTTTTTTATAGGAAAACTTCAAAGAACAAATGGCAATGCACTTTTAGCATAATATGATGGATAAATTAACCTTAAAAAAAACAAAAATAGGGGATCGATCATTAGTTAATTCAGATAAATCAATTAATGCTTTAATTATTGCTATTTGTGAAAAAACATTGATGAATGTATTCAATTTTGTACTTTCATGTCCTCAATCGAAAAATTAAAAAAAAGGGAGTTGGAATAAAGATTATTAAAAAGTAGTTCAAAATGCAAAGCGTCACAGACCCCAATAAAAAATCAAAAGCTAGATGCCTGCCTACCGGGTCTTCGGAGCGTTTCTAAAGCCGTGGCATTTTGAATAAAGCCTTGGCTGAAACGATCCATCCCTGCTCCTGCGCCTGCCCGTTTTCAATTTTCAAACTTAGGGGTCCGCCTTGTGCGCCGAATTTGATTTCACTTCTTCTTGGCAATATCATGTACACGTAGTATTTGAGTTTTGAATTATTGAATTTGAATTTTGACAAAAAAGGTGTTTTCAATATTAAAAAATTTTATTTTTATTTTATTGTATTTGAAAAAGTATTTATTATTTTATATGAATTTATATAAAATTTTTATTTTAATAAAAAATTAATAACAATTCGAAAGCATTTTTTATCCATACGAATTATAACATAATTTATTGGCATGACAAAATGGCTTGTGATGTTAATTGGTTTATGTGACATTTTTTATTACATCATCAAAATAACCCACCCATGACGTGGATAAAAAATATTAATTTATTTTAAATTTATTAATTATTAATTTTTCATCAAAATTAAGTTTTTCATGAATATGATACAAGATAAAAAAATAATTTTTTATCTAGAATGAAATAATTCAGATTTTTTCAATATTTAAATGAAAAACAATCTAAAATATCATCAATGAGCGTAGACCAGTCATTTTATTTCTAAAGGAAGGGTAGCTATTACATTAATGATGATAGACTGAACTTTGCAGACAATAAATTCTGAGAGTCAATTGACAAAACTTATATCCATGGCATGATACATATTTAAAATACTTTAGATCAATTCAAAAGCAAAAGATGCAGGATCAAGAAATGGTGCTTACTGAAATTTGGGAACAAATCATATTAAGAAGAGATCATAGGATCATTTTCAGCAATTTGCAGTCTTAACAACACTAATAATTGATTGTATTTTCCTTGGATTACAACATATTCATGTATAAAATTCTATAGAAACTACTGTATGCTTCGGATGCTTGCGGAATGTGGACAAGCAAGGGAAAATTTTAATGCTAAGTTTCGTTTTCAAGCAGCTGCATATCAGGTTTGTGCTCAGGGGTGATGGGTGCTCCTCTACTGCTGTAGACTGACTAATTGTTTATAGACACCGCCAGGTTTCCTCGCCAGCTGCTCGTGGCTGCCAATTTCAACTACCTTTCCTTGTTGCAGCACCGCAATGGCGTCTGCATTGCGAATAGTTGATAGCCTGTGAGCGACCATAACTGTGGTACGGCCTTCCATGAGATTATCCAGAGCCTCTTGGACTAGTTTCTCAGATTCTGTGTCCAATGCACTTGTAGCTTCATCGAGAAGAAGAATGGAAGGGTTTTTCAGGATTGCTCTAGCGATTGCCACCCTCTGCTTTTGGCCCCCTGATAACTGTACCCCCCTGTCACCCACGTTAGTTTGGTATCCCTCAGGCATTCTGCTGATGAATCGATGAGCATTGGCTGCTCTTGCTGCTCTCAATATCTCAATCTCTGATGCTTCCTCTTTCCCATACTTGATGTTTTCGTATATTGTGGTTGAGAACAATGCTGGCTCCTGCTGAACTAAACTCATTTTCAGCCTCAGTGATCTCAAGTTTAATGTCTTAATATCATAACCATCAACCATGACTCCCCCGGAAATGGGATCATAAAATCGCATAATTAGTGCGATCACAGTGCTTTTCCCTGACCCACTTTGTCCAACTACGGCTAGACTCTTTCCAGCTGAAGTTTTCAGGTTTAGGTCCTCAAAAATGGTGACATCAGGTCTCATTGGGTACTTGAAACTTACATTTCTGAACTCTATATCTCCTCCGATCTCAGATACGATGGTTGATGTGGAATCGTTCGGTTCTATTGATGTTTTCCTGTAAAGAATTCCAAAAACAGACCCAAGTGTTTGTGACCCCTTCACAATGTCTGGTGTGAGAGCAAGTGTTTCTGCTACTGCCAATGCAGTGATTATCAAAACCATAAAAGACTTCATGATGTCTCCAAAGTTGGATTCTTTCTGCTTGATTAGCACTGATGCATACCAAAGGCCTAGGGCATAGGAACAGAAGGCAAATAGCTGTGATACGCCATATCCAACACCTGAAATATGGCCTCGCAGAAATGCTTGCTCATTTGGTTCGTTTAGTTCAGAGGCAAACTGGATTGAGATCCGGTCTTCAACCCCAAATGAAGCAACAGTACGAATGTTGACAATTGCTTCGCGTGCCACAGCAGTTGCTCTGGAGTAGGCATGGCTGTAATTCCCTCCAAATCCCTTAAGAAATAGTTGCTGCAATTTTGAAGAAAGAAAAAAATGAAATAGAGGGAGTGCAGCGCCATTAACCGACATGATTGAAACAACCTAATTGCAATTAAGGGAGTTTCTAAACCATACCTCAGTTATGGAAGCACCTATGAGTAAGGGAAAAGAGGCAATGATAACAGACGCTATGCGCCAGCTTAAAGTGAACGCAATCACAAATGCTGTCACAGTAAGTGCTACATTCTGGACAATTGTGGATAGCCGATCAGCTAGAGCACTTCGTACAAGGGTTGCATCTGCAGCTAAAGCCCCTGTTAATGAACCAGTATTGTTCTCATTCATGTCAAACCAGCCAATCTCATTGGAAAGGATAGCTGCACTTGAAGAAAAAAAATCTGATTAGGCTATAATACAATAAATATGAAGAACTGAAATGTACTTCAATTTATGCTGTAGAGGATTTGCCTATGTGATGAATGTTCCATCAATCTAATTGTATTGATCAGAATCATCTTTAGATTGAAAAGTAGAAAAGAACCTGAGAACATTGATAAACGCACACGAGCTGTCAGGTGCTCTCCCATTAAGGTGTAAAAATAGTGTTGCAGCAGATATATTGGAATGGTGAGAATAGCCAGACCAACAAATATAAGAGCCACCCTTTCAACCTCTTTCTTAATTTGGATATCATGAGGAGAGTAGAATGCAGTCAAGACATGCGTGATTCCAAAGGCAAATAGTGGAGCTTCCATGCCCGCCAGAATTGCACCTAGCGAGCCAAGCAGTGCATAGGGCCATTCTGGTGCATTAAGTTTTAGTAGTTCCCCTATTGATGGAGTAGGAGCAAAGTTTTGCTGAGATGAATTTTGATCACTTTGCCCCAATTCTTTTATTGAAATTGACCGTGAATCCAGTCCAGGATTTTGACTGTTGGGAGGTTGTCGGAAGCTAGAACTTCCAGAAGCATCAGAAGAACATATAGAGCTTGAATTTGCAATGTTTTCTGATACCTGCAAGCTCACTAGATTTGCGTATTCTCCATTCTTAGATATCAAATCCATGTGGTTCCCACTCTCGACAACCTGGCCATTCTTCAAAACAATGATGGTGTCAACATCTCGGACAGTTGATAATCGATGCGCCACGATAATTGTAGTTCGATTTGACACTATCTTATCTAGTGCCTGCTGAACTATGAGCTCTGATTCTGCATCAAGAGCGCTGGTGGCCTCATCTAGAAGCAATATCTTTGGGTTTCTCAGCATGGCTCTTGCAATGGCAATTCTTTGTTTTTGCCCTCCAGAAAGCTGAGTTCCTCCCTCTCCGACCTAAAATTAACAAACTGTCAAAGCATCACACTTAAGCATTGGTCACAGTCACACATCTGTAGAGAAAGGTAAGACAACAAAAATTAAAATGTGGCCATCATGTCATCACAAAAGGAGGGCCACTGTTAATTGTTTCAGTTTCCTGTACAATGCAAGGCCTGTTTGGAGGGCACACCTGTGTGTTATAACTATCAGGTAGTTCCTCGATGAAAGAATGTGCATTAGCAGCTTTGGCGGCTACTATAACCTGCTCCATATCTGCATCTTCTTTACCAAGTAGTATATTGCCAGCTAACGTTGTGTCAAACAGAGCTGGTTCTTGACTAACCAATCCCATTTGTTCTCTCAACCATTTTAACTGGAGATTCTTAATATCATGTCCATCCAATAGTATTTTACCTGTTGAACTCCGGTGTATCAGCCACAATCTAAAGTTCCATAAATTAAACATTGAGAAGTGAAACGATTGTAACTCAATCCAGAATTTTGGTCTTACCTGAAATGGGGTCATAGAAACGTTGAACCATGGATATAATGGTGCTTTTTCCTGAACCACTGTGACCTACAAATGCAAACGTCTTCCCAGCATCTATGGAGAAGCTCAAATCCTCAAACACCATATTGGGCCGCGAGGGATAAGCAAAACAGACCTCACAAAACTCAATTTTTCCGGCAACTTCTGGCAAGATGGTTTCACCTTCTGACTGCCTTGAAGGCTTTGAGTCTGTTTCGATCATGCTGAAGATATTGGCAGCAGCTGCCCGGCCTTTAGCAATGGCAGCAAGGTTTGGCGCTGCTTGACCTAAAGCACTGCGGAAACAAAACACCTGTTTTTTATCATCAATTTCGATTAACGAGAGATAAAACAGCATAACAAATTTTGCTACCACATTCAGAGTATACTTACAATCCACTAAAGATGACATTGATAATCGTTGTAAACGCTTTCCCTCCATTTGTTTTACCGTGTCTGACAAGTATGCCGGCATACCAAAGAAGCAAGGCCCAGGCGCAGAACAGTAGCCCATACGTAAATCCAACTCCCACCCCCTTTGCAAGTCCACTTTTCTTCCCCATTTTAAGAGCATTTTTAAGTGAATCAGAGTATGCCTTTACTGCCCCTTCTTCCCCTACATATGCGTATACTGTGCGAATCTGTGAAATAACCTGAATTAAGACGCCAAAAAAAAGCTACCTCCATAAGTGAGAAATCAAGAAAAGTAGTTGGCATGGCTATCAAATTAAATTGAAATATATGTGAATTTTCTTTGTTAGTTGTTCATGGAGTCTCTGCAAAAGGATGGCCTAACTTGGGTTCAGCCCAGGACACATAACTTCCGGACATACTCACAGTGAAATAAAATCAATAACCATTTGAAGCAGAAATATTCAATCTCATTCTTAAAATTCTACCAGCCTGGTATTTCTTGTGAAGGAAAAATGGTTTTGAGTCTTTATCGTGCATGTAATTTACCTCTTCTGCGACCTTCCCAGCTTCAGCATAAGCAGCCTCACCTTTTTCTGATAGAGTAGACATGATAATGGTATAAGCGCCGCCTGCAATAGCTATCAGCGGAACTACAGCCAAGGTAAGTAGTGTAAGCTGCCATACAGATGTAAATCCAATGGCAAACCCAACAACAAATTGAGAAAGGTAACGGATCGCGTGGCCTGTCTGCGTCAGGATACACAAGAATAGTATTAAAGTAAGTATCTTATCAAAGTTTGAACATTCTGAGATCTGAGAACCATCATATTCCTCTCTTTGGTAACATACCTTGTCACCTATTGCATCTTGGACAAGAATTGCATCACTTGAAATATGAAAAATAATGTTAGAATCTCTGGCTTTAGTGTCAAAGAAGCTTATATCTTTTCTTAAAACTGACTGAAGGTATTTCAGACGCAAACGAGCCGTCTGTCTTTCCCCAGTTTGCATCCAGAATGCAACACCTGAAAAGATAATATCAACAAGGATGTTAATACTGCCGTAGGCAAAGCAAAGCTGAGGGGTACTTTGAAAAAAAAAATGGAAACTGTAGCAGCCAGAGAGGACTGAGAGACATGAAACATACCTATCCATGCTGATGCGAAAACAACAAGACCAAGGTAGACCAAGTACAGAGCATGCTGCAGGAAAGAAGATGTCAAATATCAAGCAAAATCTGGTCACTTGAGGAGAATTCAGATACTATTTTTGCTAACATGATGCTGGATTCTAATTGGAAGAAAAAAGTGAGGATGAAAAGAAGTAAAAAGGATTAAGAATTGATAATGGAAATGCCTCCAGTTTGTATTTTTGCAATTTTCATCCCCTGTTTGTATGCTTTGTAGAATTTACTATAGAACAAAAGTCCAACAGCCACTTCTCTCAATTCTTGGTCGCAAGAATTGCCCTGATGGCCTTCATCTGACTCACTTCACTGGAAGTAGACAATCTGATGATTGCTTAAACAAATTTTTGTTGAACCAGTTATAGATCGAACAACAGGACACAATGCACACGTTTCTACTCGACAGGACTTGACATACTCTAAACCAGCAAGTTTCCATGTCATCACTAAACAAACATTTCAGAGGGATTGAATTTGCGTAGTACCTCAGAAACCCGAGCGGACAATTTTTGAGGATTGGAAGACAGATGTCCTAAAGAATCAATCATGCGACCAAACAAAATGAAGAACACCGGCAGAGCAGCCCCATGTATGCACGCCCCTAAACTTCCAAAAAACATCAAGGCGTAATCTAATTTATCAGCAGCTGCAAATAGGCCGAGGAATGAAACAGGTCTGCTTTTGGCCGAACTCGATGGTTGCTCCGTTTTTGGATGCGAATTCTGGTCACTGAGCTCCACTTCTTCCATTTTACCAAGAAGAACCACGCCCACAAATGTTTGGGAAGGATTGAGATAGATGATAAATACTGGAAACGAAGCAGGAAAGGAATTAAGTCATGGGGTTCCTGTGTTGGTGTTGATGAGAGGCAGCCCTCTCCCGCGCCTATAAATGTAAAGTTAACTTAGTTGGCCAACCAACTACTCGGCTCCTTAACTGTCATTTGAAATTAATCGATACTACTTATTTTATTTTTACAGAAAACATAAGTCGAATTGCTGTCAACTTCCAAGCAATTAAGCCAAAAGAACCCAAGCCGGTTTTGTTGTTTCATGACCATCATCAGCCCCTTAACAGCCATCTTTTCTTCCATTGGGGACCCTGGTTTGGGAAACAAAAGAATTAGTATAATAATTAGACAAATTAACTTCACAGAGCTGCTCTCTATCATGAAGGGGAAAGTGAAGGACCACCACCACACCATGTGATGTTAGAAACATTTTTTTGCTAAGATTTGATAAACTTCCAATGGAAGTATGCAAAAGGGTGTTTGGTACTCTTAATCAAATGGGTAAATCATCCTGGAATTGAACATTGAGCCTTCGTGAATGAACCATTTTTCCCACTCTTTTCCATTGTTGAGTTAAGCAATCTTGGAATCAGACTTTTGTCTTTCTGCCCACCACCCCACTTAGTTGGGATTACATTTCCGACATGATCTTTGACATTTTACCGAAATCAGGGAATGTGAATAATGTTTATTTCCTATAATTTGTTTTTCCATTGTTATCAATTTGAACCATTATGTTAAATTGGACTGCCTTCGGCCATTAAATTCTAATCAAATCATCCCACCTTTCTCCAGAATTTGAGGTTGAGTACTTAAACTTTACAGTTTATGTCACCGTTGACGCTGTCTAGTTAACTGATGTTTATACCAACATCTCATTTCCTGACTAGGATAGAATTTTTGGAAGAAATAATTGCAACTTGTCATATTCTCAAAAGAACTTTCATGTCAGTGTCAGCGTCAGTGATCAAGAGCGAAGCAATTTATACTACTGCCTCTCATCTTTTTTTTGTCTTTTTTATTCTCATGAAAAGTGAGATAAAAGCTTTGAATTTGATATCTTTTATATTAAAATTTATATTTTTTTTATAAATATAAATATTCGAGACTTCTTAATATTTTTCATTATGAAAAATAAATTTATAATTAAAAAATAAAAAATTAGATGTCTAAGAAAAGGATATTTTCATTTTGAGGTATTAAATAAATAAATAAAAGAGACGGAGAGAGTAATTATTAAATGTAAACAACTTCCTAAACTTTGATTTACAAAATTGGCCTACAGAATTTATCATTTTTAATGATGAATTCTTTATTGTGTTAGGTCGAATAAAACAATGGGCTCTCTGGAGGAGCCTGGGGCCCAAAGTAGAAAGTATTTGATTGAGCCTCTACCCAGCCTTTCGCATGGACCTACGTAAACGCTAAGGCCTAAGCGCTAACTGGTCGGCTCCCGCCTCTAGGGTTTTATACTTGAACAATTCTCTGAGACGCTTACCAGAAAGAAGGGTTTATCATTTATTAGTTTCCCGGCCACATTGGTCGAAGCTACTCATTACAGAACAAGAATTAAGATTTACCTTTCGTTGTGGTGAGCTCCCCAATTTCGTGTTCTCTATTTAGCTTTTATTGGTTTAATAATTAGATTTTTGGGTTTTTTTGTCTTGTTTATCATGAATTTTTATGTCCTTTTCACTAAATTTTAATTTGAATCCGTTGGAAATATTTTTGTTTCTTTTCGGGAAGTGTTGTAAGTAAAAAAAAAAATGGGAACTTGAATGTGGTGTCTCACTCTATGTGTCTGGGTAGCCTTGGGTGACAAGCGTTTGTAGTTATCTCTCAGAGAACTGGTTTTAATGGTTCAATTGTGCTAGTTTAATCCTGTTATTCACACAAAAAAAAAAATTGCTCTCTATTTAATTATTTCTGTTTTCTTTGACATGTAATAAAATGCCCCAGTCGACAGTTTGGTGAAGGAAATTCATGGCATATTCTCAAGCACGTGACTTCATGTTCTGTAGCTTCTGTGGTTCAATGCTGTCTTTGGTATCACCCAAGTATGCTGAATGCCCATTGTGCAAGTTTAAGCCAAGTGCAAAAGGTACCCACTTGATTTATTTCAAAATTCACGGCTTGTTTTTTGTGTGTGCGTGATCAATCCAAACTTTTAGGAACTTTGTTTTCTACAGAACTGATAGAAACTTTATTTAGATACTGGATTTGTCTTGTGTTTTCATAACCATGCTCCTATTTTCAGTTAATATCATTCAGTGAAATATTATTACTAGCAGTTTAATCGTTGCGTAAATTTCTGTTTTGGAGAAACCTATGTAAAGTTGTGTTTTATCTTCTTGATCTTCTACTTTGCTGAGTTTGTTACCAATATCTTTCAGGGATTTTGGGTAGAGAAATAGGTTACACCATTACTGCTGAGGTATGCCTTGAACTTTGGTACTTATATTTTGTTGGCTAGCTATCACTGATATGATGATGGCAGCTTAATTATGTGTTGGAAAAAGATTATGATTGTAATGAACGGTCTTTTTAATCAAATGGCTATGCTGATTCTGAATATCATCGAGAGACAAGAGTGAGATTACAAATGAATTGGGATGTTGTTTTCTTTCTTTATTGGGGCCGGTTTCTTGTTCTGGATCAGAGATAAGAGAGATTCCGCAACTTTTCCTTCACATATTGAGATGTTCCTAGTGGCTGGAGTATATGAGAAAGTGCTCCACATTGGCATCTTATAAGTCGGTCATTGTTGGTTTTTCCCTTTTCTTCTTTTCAAAGAAAAATCAATTCTTCTTCTATGATGTAGCTTAGAGAGTACTGATAGAATGCATATGAAGAATGGTTAATCTATTATGAATGCAGCTAGATGGATTCTTTTCCTGTATCTAGATCAGCTAGTTGCATTTGCTTGCTGATAGCCTCCCTCTCTCTCTATTACGCCTCTTTTCATGTTCTTGATGTTAAGTTATTTTACCCCATGTGCTTTTAATGATGCAGGATATACGGAGAGACCTGGGCATCTCACATGTTAGTGAAGGGATGAAAACCAAAGAATCAGCAGCGGTAATTACTTTTATAAAGTTAAAGATAGAGGCATATCTTGAAATCTGCTACTCACAGTTTTAGTATTAACTTTATATGCAGTTGATCAAACAGACTTGTAAAAAGTGTGGACATCCAGAGCTTGAGTACACTACCAGACAAGTAAAACTACATCTCAATAAGCAGTTTTTTTTCTTCTGTGTATCTGATTCCTGATCATGTAACTTATTATTTTCTGTCTCGCTCTCTCTTCCTGTACAGATGAGATCAGCTGATGAAGGGCAGACAGTATTCCTTGTATGCCCAAATTGTAAGTTTAAGGACACAGAAAATTGAGTCACTGTTCAACTTTCGAGAGCTGCGGGCACCAGTGTGAGAGGCAGGAGCAGTTTTAAGGGTTTTTGAGACTTATCTTCAATCATGTTGTTGTCTTTGGATCAAGGAAAAGTTATATTAAAACAATCACCTTTCTTCCTTCTTTTTATTGAAAAAATTTTGTTCCACTGTATGTGTGTAGAATATATTGACAAGTTTCATTACCATATGAGGTGATTTTCATGTAGAATCATACTGCTTGTGGTTCTCTTAGACTAGCCTGGTAAGCTGTTATTTACTTTGTCCTGGAGAGAAAGGAACAACATACTTTATGGGGGGCGGCTTCGGACATTGGGAGTATTGCTGTTCAGAGATTCTAAACAGTGGGATTTTTGTTCAGAGATTGTAATCAGTTCTGTTAGTTTCGGTTTTTTTGTTTTATTTTCCTGGTTTTGCGCGTCTGTGCCTTGTTTTTCCTGTTTCTTTTGTATGATAAAATCACATATATCCAACAAGAAATAAAATTTTCTTTTTTCCATGCTTCACTGTACTCTATGGACAATGAAATAGAATCATGCAATTGAGCAAGCTTTGCAGATATCATGCATGTAGTATTATTGATTTAAATAAGAAAGATAGTAACATTCTCTGGCAATCTTCTGTTCCAGAACACCCTTGCAATCATCAAACTAAAACAAAGAGAGTGGCAAAGCCTTACAACGTAACTTATGTTCACCCCTATTCAAAAACAAGGTGGTGATCACAATATTCATGCATACGGATCTAAATTACAAAACAACACTATGACTGGTAGAAAACAAAGAAAAAAGTTCAACAATCTCTTGACCCAAAGCCGTAGAAAGGAACCTTCCTTCTTTTTCTTCCTCTTGCGCACCTCAGATTCAAAAAAAAACCAGGAGGTGATCACAATATTTTCCCATGACAGAAGAAAATTAAGGAGTAGAACGAGAAAAAGGAAAAATAAAAGTTACTGCCTGGTGAAGGAAAGCATACCCTTATTGCAAGGCCTTTATTTACAGAAAAGACCCTATTCACACAGCACCAGAACCGGAACGACAATAAAAACTTTCGTCGTTCAACGGAGACGTAGGAGCCGTCGGAGATTGTCAGTGGCTCCAGCATCGACTCCAGCAGCTTCAGCGTTGCAACTAAGCTTTGGTCTAAGCGAAAACTTAGGCAAAGGCAGGCTGCTAGGTGGTGGGGAGAGAGTAAAGACAGAACCTGAAAACTTCTCCAAGTCTTTCGCAACGTTTCCTGTTGCTAGGTACGATGAAGCTAAGACCTTAGGGAGATCATTCGGGTCTGGTCCTATAGGGTTGTTAGCTGACGCCATGACAAATGACTTACTTATGGCTTGTGTTTTCGTTGCCTGATCTGCTGGCTTCGAATCTTTCTTTGGCTCCTCTACTTTGCCAGTGAGTTGCTTTGATTTTGATCTCCTTGGTGTGAGAGATTGGTCTCTGCTCCTGTTGTTTTTCCTGTTAGAAGGAGAGGAAGAAAGGCTCCGGGTTCGAGAAGGGAGAGAGCTATGGAGAGGTTTGTTAGGGGTTGGAAGAGGAAGGAGAGGTGGTTGCTGTTGCTGCAGCTGGTGATGATTTTGATAGAACAATGGATTGAAAAGAGAAGCTGAAGGAGGACAAGAGAAGGAGAGAGATGATGGAGGAGCAAACAGCAGTCCTCCTCCATGGATGATGTTCGTAGGAGGTAAGTTTTCACTTGGTTTTGAAACGACATGAGCTCCCGAATTTCTCTTTGGAATATTCTTGAGTTGCTTGTATGGAGAAAATGATTTCTCAGCTGAAGATGACATGAAAATTGCATCCATGATATTGGGTTAATCTGCCTTTTCCTTTATAACTTCTGAAAAACTTGAAAGAAAGATAAAAATCTGACAACAAATACAGGAAAGCAAGGAAAACAAGGAAAGCTTTTACGATATAAAAACAAGAGGAAATGATCTTTGAAAATAATATGATCCAAAGTCTGAAAACAGAAGCTTCAAAATCTATACACCTCAGAGGAAATCTTTACAGATTTTTCTCGACGATAAAACAGAAAAAGGAATGTTTATAACTTCAGGAAAATGCTAAGAATCTATTTCTCAACCTCATCAAGAGAAAATAAGATCAAAATATTGGGTTTCTCTTATAGATACAAAAATCTACTCTCATCAAGGGAAAGATGCTTAATATTTCGATCCGAAACGGATCCAAAAGACCCTTTTTTTTACTAAGGGGGCTTGGATATTTTTTTTATTAAAATTTTCTGTACCAAACTTTCATGAATGTTGTGTCAGCTCGGTGCCTCTTTTATAGAAGCCATGAACCCAACGGCTACTTTATTTATTTTCTTTTTACTGTATTTGTATTTTTAATTTCATTTTTATAATTAAAATGTTAGTATTCCTCCTAATTTACCGACAACCGTTTCAGTCGGCTACCCCCTCTGAGTCCAAGACCCGGGGGACACAGTTGGGCGGCAGCCGCCGATTCGATTTTGACCGTTGGATCCAATTATTTGAAATAGCCGTTGAGGAGATTATTGCCGTTGATCACTTGCCTCGGGTTCTTCGAGGTTGGTCTTGTTTGAAAGGGACTGGAACAAATCCTAGCCATCCACGTATCCCACTTGGTGGGACCCGTAATCTTTTCATTTATGTTTATTTACCTCGTGCACAGGGAATGACCGCGGGCAACACGATATTAAAATATATTAGATCTTTTTTGTAGGCAGAGGCATGAGCGAAGGACCATGACGATTGAGAATGGTCCTAGAATAACACAACTCAAGACCTTCTCGGATTCGTTCACGTGTCAACATGTCAGCCATTCTTGACCATTCTTGATGTGATTTTCCGATCCATTATTGGTCGGTGCCTTGCACGTGACCTTCTTTCACGTTAATTAATGTGATGTAATCTTTAACAAAATTTTTTACAAATATCATAAAAATAATTATTTTATTTAAAAAAAAACTATTTCCATTCAATACTTAAAAAATCATATAAGATTAAATAAGATTACGTAAGGTAAGTAAGTGGGTAAATTGAATGGTTTAATTTATCATATTTAAAAATTAAACAGATTAAATATTTTTAAAAAATAATTAAATATAAAAAAATATTAAATTGACTAAATATAAAATTGATTTGATCGATCTAATGAGTCAAAATTGTATCATTTTTTTACAAATTATAATATTAAAATATTTAAATTTCATCAATAATTATAAAATATATAAATTATGTATAAATTAAATATGTGTATATATAATATATTATTTTATTATATATATATGAAATTAATAATATAATTTATATGTTATAACATTTTAATTTTTATATTAAAATTTATATAAATAATAACTAATTATAAATAATATGTTATAAAAATTAAAATGATAACTAATAAAATTATTAAGTATAATCATATAAATAAAATCTATTATAAATTACAGTAATGCTTATATATATAAATTAAATATATTTTTATATATGCTATATTACTTTATTATGTATATATAAAATTAATGACATAACTGATATGTTATAATATTTTATATCAAAATTTGTATAAATAATAACTAATTATAAACAACATATTATAAAAACTAAGATGATAATTAATAAGGTTATTAAGTTTAATCATATAAATAAAATTTATTATAAGTTATAGTAATGTTTATATATAAATTAAATATATATAATATTTTTTCAATTTTATATATATTCACAACATTTTATATTACGAACCATTACCAATGTGTAATAATTACAACATATTAATATATAAAATATTTATTATTATATATTATAAAATTAATATATAAGTTATATCATTTAAAATATATAATTTATAATTTCATATTAATACAGATTTATAAATAATATATATAAACAAAATTCATTGCAATGATTGTAATTTGTATACGTACATATAATAAACTAATATATTTTAAATATATTATTAATTAAGTTTACTATCAATTCTTCTTAATATATATAAAAAATTATATATATAAATATATATAAAAAATTAGTTTTATTTTTTTTTGATGAATTAGTCTAAAAATTTTAAAATCAAGAACCGACCAAAAAACTAATTATACTAAACATTTTGGATCAATAGATCCAATAGACCAATTAGATCGAATTGTTTTACCCAAATCATATTTAATTTGAGTGAATAATTAGTTGGATATAATTTTGCTCACCTCTAAGAATACCTCTTTAACTAGTAATCTTATTAAGTAGATGTTAAAAAAACAAGTAATCTTATTAAGTATTTTTAGAACATCAATTAATATTTTGGTTAAATTAAAGTATACGAATAACTTTAATTTAATATAAAGATGAATGAAAAATAAATTAATATCCTTTAATTACAGTCAAAGATTGATGTGTCACGTATCGAGAGGATGTTGAGTGTACAAATTGATAGTGCAACGCTATGTGATTGAGAACAATAATATCCTTTTAATTCCTTCAAAAAAGAAGATAACACCTTTTCATTAATTATGAAATCGAAAAATCCAAAAGAAAAGGACGTTTCTTGCGGTTTTAAGGACGAAATTAAATCTTCGGAGAAATATATATGGTATCTAAAGTCGCAATTCGCCGTATTAAGAGCGTCAAGAATATGGGGCAATCATCTGGCCAGCATTATAAATCTTTTAGCGACGACAATCTATCCCCTACCCCACTTAATCTGCATTAATAGGGTTAATCTGACGGCTCGACGCACTCTGTCAACAAATTTTATGGAGATCATGATAATGACTCATGATATTGATTTCCATCAGCGACAAAACCTGAGGTCTTCCACACCGAAAGTGAGATGGAGAACGGGGAAAAATCTAAGCTCCTTTAAAAAAGATTGTATTTAACCATAAATTACAATTAAGTGAAAAAACCTTCATTTCAGAATATTCCAATTAAAAAATTGGAATGGGAAGAAGTATAATATTTAAGAGACGTAATTAATTAATACTACAATAAGTACAGCCTTGTTTCAAAGGGCAGGCTGCCTAACAATGGGAACCTAATAAAACCCCCATAGCTGTAAACAGCGTGACTAGTTTCAAAAGTTTCTGCGGGGAATTATATCATCAGTTAGTGGTGACACCCAACCAACGGAGCATAGATTTGGCGGTCTCTATACCTGCCATAATAAAATGATTATTACTTTTCTTCTTCTGGTTCTCGTTGCTCAGTTTCAAGTTTCATCGCACGTCGTTTTGCTTTCACATGCACCTAACAGTCATCATGCCCTCCTTCCTTCATTCTTTTATTTTTTTTCTTTGGTCCTTTCTTTGTCTACGAGTGTGTGTATATATATATAAAAGTTATGGCTTAAAATGCAATGTGATTCATAATGTTATTTTTTTTATTTGCACAAGTTGTAGGTAATTTTGACTTATAATAATGGTGCAACGAGTTAATTAGTAGTATAGTTTTCAGGTTCGGCTTTATAAATTAGTTATTAATCATATGATCAGCAATTATTCCGGAGATATGAGACGATTAGGCTTGTTTATATAGTTAAGGAATGGTTCAAAATGCAAGGAGATGAAAACATTAATTCCATGAAGATCATACTGTTTTTTTAACGGACAAGTTGTAAGTGGTTTTGACGTATAATAATGGTGCAACAAGTTTTAGGGTTCGGTTAATTTATAAATTAGTTATTAATCATATGATTAGTGATAATCATGAAAATATGAAATGATTAAGCCTTGTTTTATATAATAATAATTTGAGATTGATAATACCAAGTGTCTTATTCTTGTCTAAATTCTAAGTCAACTTGTTTTCATGGTACAAAAATCTTCGATGACAACTGAATACCAATTTCCAGATCATTATTCCCCTTAGTACCCTATGTTGAAGACCATTTTTAGTTTGTTAATGGAATAATTAGAATACAATAATAATAAAAAAAAAAGAAAATGAAAAAAGTTATGGGGTTGATCAAAGCAAGCCTGGGTAAAGCATCTTTGGCAAAAGGGCAGATCACCTCAAAGGCAAAAGATTTTAGGAATGCATTATATGATCAGTTACCCCATGCCCCCCCTCCCTTCTGATTTCCTTTCTTAGGTCGGATAGCATAAAGCTAATTACTCAACTTTGGTAAACAACAAGCTGCAATTTGACGTGTGTCTTAATAGTTCTCTAGTACTCTTCAGGACTGTATCCCATCATATGTTTGTTATCATATTCGGTGGGTTGACGTGAGATTATCAGTGTAGATGCACCGACCATTTAGATACAAGCCATGGTTGATCCTTTCTTCTGTTCATTTTTATATTCTAGGCGGCCTTTAATTATTAGGGTTTCCTCCATAAAAATCCTAGGAGAGATCCCTTTGTCGATGAAATGAACTTTCTGGGGGTGACAATGTGGTTGGATACCATGCAATAATTGGAGTAAAGAAAAAGGCAAGCGGGCATAAAAAATTAAAGCTACAAATTTGGTGCTCATGCATGACAAAAAACAAGGGGGCCATCTAAACGTCTCCATAGACAAAGCCAAACTAGGTTTCTTAAAAGAAAGGTCAAATGAATAAAAAAAAAAAAAAACAGATGAGACTATTATTTTACCTTTGCTTAGACATATCCGTATCATCCAAGACAAAGTTTCTCATCCCTTCCACCTACCCAACACCTCTCCCTGAAAGAAAAGTCTCGCTAGAACAAATTTTGGTTTTAATTATATATTTTTATATAAATGAAATTTTTATTTTTTTAAAAAAATATATAATGAAAATTTAAAAAGTACGGTTATTTAAATTTTAGGGGTATTTTTTTCACTTTTAATAGTACTATCAATTAGCTCTATAAAAAATTTATTCTCAATCTTCTATGTTAGATCCGAATGCTCAGTTATTGAGAGGGATTAAAGAGTTTCTTTAACAGAATTGGGATATTACAATTTTTCGCGTACATCGTGAAGCCAATCAGTGTGTTGATTGGATGACAATACATATAGAGAACTTAGAATTGGAGTTACATATTTTTGACTTTCCACCACATGGTATTGGTTCTTATTTACTTGCAAACAATCCAGGCATATCATGACTTAGGATGATGTAATATTTTTTTATCTTTTCCCTTATATATAAAAAACAATATGTAGTTTCTACTAATATAGGTAACTTTTATAATTATATTTTATTTATAATGTTAGTAAAAATTTATATAATATGATCAAATCAATAAAAGTGCAACCACACATCATGTCGACCTATCTCTTGGGTTATATATTTTCGACCCACCGTCCATTAGTATGAGTTCACTCTTATTTGCAAATATTTTGAGTGTTAAATAAAAAAATATAATTTTAAAATGTGTAATTTTTAGTCAAATTTATTGCTGTGAGTTGAATATTTTTGACAATATAAATGTTTCAAAGGGTAAAAAAGATTAAAAGAATTTAAAAGATCAATGTAATGTTAAGCAAAAAAAAAATTTACTATTAGCTGCTACCAATTTTTATGTTTCAAAATCATATACTAAGATTCAATTAATGAAGTCGGGCAATGTAAAATTTCATACTAATATAAGTGAAAACCTAAGAACAAATTTCATCAAGTTTGCTTTTCTCTATTAAATGGATTTGGAGCTTAACCCAATAAGAAGTGGTTGCTATCAGGCTATTACGGACCCATATATTTTGCAAATTCCATTGTTTGGGGCTTTGGGCCTAACACCTCCACAAAAACTATTTTCTTGAAAACAAGGAAGGTAGTATCTTCTAAGCTTGCTTGTATTTGGGCTTTCGAGTTTTCTATGTAGAAGCTTTAAGCATATTCATCAAAAAGTTCTAGTAAGAGACAAGTGAATGCAACTTTTTCATTTGCTTGTCAGTGGAGAAATGAATCGAATGATGGTTACAAGATTTGGGGTCCTAAATGCTTATCCCAAAAGTTATTCATCCGGATGCCTAACCGCACGTGCCTTTGATATCTTTTTTTAAATAATTTTGGACAAATTAATTCAATAATTTCTACCAAAAACATGAGCTAAACTTGTTTCATATATGGCCACATCTGGACAACAATCCTCTTGACTTTAGCCCACCATGGCACTCTTTCCTTTTCTTCAAAAGTAATGGCTGGCGGTTGGGGCAAGTGATCATGGACGTCGCCAGTTGTGGGGCCAGTCCTGACCATCCCCAACTCACTCTGTCCCCCCATGTTCGAAGAACAAAACAGTGTCTGTGACTAGACTGACCAAACCAAATTCCAACTTGTAACGAACAATATGTTTGGAATTCAATTAGAGAGATTCATTACAGGAAATTAATTTCATCCCATTTTGTGTGCCCAGTGATGACCTAGTAGATATTTGGGAAACTTTTGTCAACATCCTTGGAAATTCATGCCAATGAGACAATCAAATTCCTGACCGCAACGTGCCATCAAACACTTTAGAACACAACGCGATGGTGACCACAAGTTTAAGTTAATCTCAGTCGATTTCCATGTAAAAGAGACAGCGAAGCTATAAAAAAAGGGATTGAAATTAACTGTGCACTGAAACTCAAACACGAGATGGAAACAGGGTCGGTTATGTCACGGGACCAGAACAAGAAGACGAGAGAATTGGGAGAAAGAGAAAACAAAGAAATAGAACAACCAACGAAATCTCTCCTGCTGGGCTGCCTTTGGAGACAGGGAAAACAGAGATAAAAGTTGGTTTGTACTTTAGAGCGTTCTTGCTTTGGAACATGTATATTTCTATTTTTAACCAAAATATGATTATTAAAAATAATATTAAATTATTAAAATATCTTAATTTTATTTAAACGTACCAGTGATTATCGAATATCTGTTTACATATTCCTCAGAATATAGAAACAGGACAGATGACAAGAGAAGTGGGAGAAAAAAAAAAACAAGAAATAAGACAACAAAACAAATCTCTTGAGATGGAAGATGGGCTGCCTATGGTGACAGGGAAACAAGAGATAAATGTTTGGTTTGTACACGTGGTAGGCCCAAACCTGTCGACAAGGATAATTAGGGGGGCACATAGGTCACTTGGGGACTTTGGTTTTATTCGCCCATTTGAGATGATAATAATGCGATACATGACTTGATATGTCCCATAACTTCCTCCTAATTATATAGACAAAAAATTGCCATGATTGGAGAAAAAAGGTGAATGGAAAAGGTTACAGTATTTAACCGACTTGGTTTAAATCAATAATCCATTTCTCAAAATTGAAATGATTGCATAAATTTTTGTAGTGAATTATCTTACTACTAATTAACTTAATTCTATTATTTATATAGGTGATTCTATCCTAATAAGCGAGAAGCTTATTACATAGTTGCATTATTTTCAATAAATATAAAAGTAAAATTTGTTTTAATCATCAATTTTTAAATCGAAAAATATTTTCATAATTGTATTTGATAAAATTAACTATTTAATATTTCCAAACATATAATTTACCCACGAGAGATTAATAAAAAAACAAGTTACAAGATATTATATGAAAAAATAAATAAATGTTAGTAGATATGCGAACAGGGCCACTTAATGCTCCATACGGAATAACGGAAATTGGGCTCCCAACACATAACGGAAGAACAGCTTTTTCGGTGGAGCAACGGAAAAGATCCAGGGTGAGGAGACCGTTATCATCACGGTGTTGGGCTGCAAAAAGCCATTATTTTATTAATGCTGGGAAGCAGACGATGGGTGGAATCGGGATCCACATAAAAAAAGGGGCAAAAAAAGTTTCTCCCTGCTCAAAGGCTATTTAAAGAAAAGTATATTTAATAAACAAAATTCAGAAACAAGACAAATGGGAAGACCAATAGAAGTCGTTTATATTTTATTTGGATATACCATGCTTTTCAGCTACACATAAAAAACACTGTAGCAGTTACAAAATATTGCCATTTATCTCCTTTCTTTGTCTTTAAATTATTTTGGATAAACTTTATTTAATTTTTTTTATGATTTTAATTATTATATTCAATTAAAACAACAAAAGCATCATGATCATTTTTTTTAAAGAGTACAGCTACCAACATTATTTACAATAATAAATTAACAGTATTTATAGAGTTTTCTTTAAGCTAGAAAAGAAAAAATTAAAGGGGATAAAAAATTGGAGCGAATTCATAACCAACCAATTGGACGTTACCGACACAGGAACAAGGATCACGCGCTTGAAAATTTCCTCAGCGAAAGCAGTTGTGTAGGTCCAAAAATGGAGCGGCTACTTGAACGTAAAAGATTGGCCACAAGAAGTAAATGCTCCTTTAATGCACTTCCTGATAAGATTTAAAGCCATAATATCTCTTCAAATTTTCGTTCTTCTCTCATTTACTTCAGACAAGAATGTTAGTTACTCAGATTCCTTCCCTGGGTTTCTCTTTTTTCTTCCATCTGGTTTTATTTTAACTTGAACAGAGCAAAACACTTTTAAGCCTCTTTGATTTAACTAATTGAGCGATCTTAATAGAAAAAAAAAAAGGGAAGCCTTGAAAATGGGTGTGATGAGCTCTATATTGGGTGTTTTTGGCTTCGGAATTGGAACTTCGATGGGGCTCGTCATTGGGTATTACATGTTCATCTACTTCCTGCCCACTGATGTTAAGGTTTGTTTTCTTCTTTGTCGAATTCCGGTTATGTTTTGCTTTGTGTGTGTGTATGTGTGTGTGGATTTTCTGGTTCTTCGTTTGCCTTTCTCAGATTTTGTTTGACTGATGCGTTGTTTCCTAGGTGGCTGTTCTTGTACTTCACTAAGCGTCATTAAATTTTGTCCATTTATTAGTTGAGAGAAGGAATAGGTATTAAAAATGCTAACTTTTTTCTAAGCCAATCAACTGTTTTTTTTTTTTATGAGCTGCAAATTCATGGGATCATATTTATGGTTAATTCCAGCTGTTGTTTTTAGCCAATTTATGGATTCTACTTCCTGTATCACTGTGCAAAGGTTTGTACTTTCGAAGATGTATATTCACCATTTTTTGAGTCGAAAAACATGATTTTGAAATTATCAAGCAGGCGTGAGCTTTAGGTTTTTCTAGGGAAAATTTCAGTTTTAGGATGAGAAGCTTTTCTCTGCTCGGATTAACATTAACAGTAGTATGCTTTTGCTTACTGCATTTCTTTTTTATTATTTTTTTCTGTTATTTTGCTTGCTGCACTTGATCACCAAACTTTTTGGCTTGTTTGAATGTCTGATGATGCTACGTACGGCAGGTTTGAACAGTTAGATGCAAATGTTTGTAATTGGTACTAAACAGATAGAAACATAAGTGCCTAGTAAGAAACTGTAATTATCACAGTGAAGCTATCATATGGAAAAACTACGAAGAAATCTTTTCCATGTGAATAAGACTTCTGCATTTAAAATTCCAATCTACTAGTATAAATATTTCTGAACTATGACTGTTGTATAATGCACCATTGAAGTAAACAAAATCGAATGGTCTTGAGAAATTTCTCTGAATATGTGAACTCTTTTCCTCTTCCTTTCTTACTTCCACTGTTCTTTTTTTGGTTGTACTGTAAATGGTGGGAACATATCTCACTGAGCATTTTAAATTGAGCAGAACAACGATATAAATTGTCTCCAATGTCATGATCCAGCCTTTTGAACCATTGATATGGTGGTTGCAGTGTTTCTTTTGGTTATTAACATGTCATGTGTTCAGGATCCCAAAATTCGGCCTTTGGTCGAGGAAGACTCAAAAACTTTGCAGCGGTTGCTTCCGGAGATTCCCTTGTGGGTTAAAAATCCAGATTTTGACCGTGTATGTTATTCTCTGAAATGATTTCTTATTTCTTTTTCCAGGCATTTCCATATGTTTGGTCTCAAGTGTATTAAGTTATGCAACAAGGTTGTAACTGTTTTGTTTCTCTGAAGGTTGACTGGATTAACAAAATTATTGAGAACATGTGGCCTTATCTGGATACGGTATGTTTAACTGCAATGATCTTTGCCCTGTTATGGATAGAATATTTGTTTGGCCTTGCTTTTTTGAATTCCTTACTGAGTGTTGACACTTCAAGTTTTCTAGGCAATTTGCAACACTGCCAAGACTATAGCAAAGCCCATTATCGCTGAGCAAATTCCAAAATACAAAATTCAGTCAGTTGAATTCGAAACACTTACTCTGGGTACCCTACCACCAACTTTTCAAGGTTGACTTCTCTTTCTTGGACACATACTTCTACACATTCTACAAACATATCCTCAACTGCATATGGCATGTCAAACATGTTCTCATGATATAATCACTTGATCTGAAGTCTTTTCTGCATGCAAAGAAGAGATACTTATTCAAGGTATCAGATTATCGTGATAATCATGATAGAAACGTCATTTTTAAAACTCTTGTTTTCACAAGTGTAGGACTTTAGATTGAAAAGAATGTAGCATGCTAGATGTCTTTTTTATGCTTTAGACTAGATTTTGGATTTAGATGTATAACCCTCTCATTTACTTACGTGACAAACAACTAATTTTTAGATTGAAATAAAGTTATGCGTAACTGAGATTAGTCCAACTTCCATAAAACTTGACTGTCAGGCTCTGTAAGGAAAATGAGTCTGAACAATGGCCATTAGGCTTCTGATTATGTGGTTCTGATGTTGTTTGCTTATATCCTTGCTCAGATGCACAACTCTGTGTTTTGTTCTTTTTCTTCTCCCTTGTAATTTTAGCACAAAATTTTATTGAGTGATACATATTGTTGATCTCATTATATGCCAGGAATGAAAGTCTATGTCACTGATGAGAAGGAACTTATTATGGAACCATCATTTAAGTGGGCAGGCAATCCTAACATCATTGTTGCAGTTAAAGCTTTTGGATTAAGAGCCACAATTCAGGTATTTGCTAGTGTAATGGTGTATTAAGAGAAAGAAATATGCATGACAAAACATGACAGGCATGCGTACACATTCTCTCTTCACTGTCTCTCTAATGAACAGACATGAGTGCACACACGTGTAAACAAAATGGTTCAGCAAGAGCAAGAGAGAGAAGTACATGAGCGTTTCCAGTGGGGTGCATTGATTTTTTTGAGTCTTTCAGGTTGTTGATTTGCAAGTATTTGCTGCTCCTCGAATCACTCTGAAGCCTTTGCTTAGTGTGTTTCCTTGTTTTGCCAATATATATGTCTCCCTAATGGACAAGGTATGTTGTATTTTGACAAGCCATACCTGGTTATTTATTGAGTAATCAAGTTTGTACTGCATTCATGAGTTCTTGTGAACTATGTTATGGATTTGATGCTGATAACAAAGGGATTGCAAGTCTCTAAGAATCATCCTTTTTAGGAGTTTTTTTTTTCCTATTTGTCATCTCAATTTTTATGAAGTTGTGTTATTAACTTTATCTCGTATTTATTTTCCGACTGCCTAAAGTTTCATCATCATTCAGTTCAGCATCATCTGCCTTGGAAAAAACATCAAGAAAGTTCACAGTTGTATTATGTATAGAAGGATCTCGCTTTCTTGCCTCTTACTTTCTTCTTCCCTTTTTATCCTAATCTTCCATTTTGATTTTGCAGCCACATGTTGACTTTGGGCTAAAGGTACTTGGGGCAGATGTTATGGCCATTCCTGGGCTCTACAGGTTTGTCCAGGTATACTTCTATTTCTTGTTTCTTCTTGTAATGGATTAAGTTTTGTAATGGACAACACTGTTATATGCATCATGTCTCAAAGGTTATTGCACTGTTTTGTGATGGTTATGGATGCGAAACATTATGTCCATTTCTCTTTTTTCCTTTTACTTTCCAAAGGTAAAGGTGAATTCCAGCATTTCTTTACCAAATCTCTGTGCCAGTCATCACACCCTTTATTTTCCAGAAATCCTGTATGCAATCCTAATATGCCCAAGTTTTTTATTTAGACTTCGTTTTGCTTGACAAGGATACTGTTTTCTCAGGAGCTCATAAAAGACCAAGTTGCAAATATGTACCTGTGGCCTAAAGCCTTAGAAGTGAAAATAATGGATCCTAAACAGTAAGTGTGTTGATTCCAGCTTTGTGCTTGCTTCCCAGTGACAGCTGAGTCTTTATCTGTTATCTGCTAAAATCTCTCCAAATTGGCAGAGCCATGAAGAAGCCTGTTGGGATTCTGGATGTGAAGGTTCTGAGAGCAATGAAGCTTAAAAAGAAAGATCTTCTGGGGAAATCGGATCCTTATGTGAAACTAAAACTAACAGAGGAAAAACTCTCTACAAAGAAAACAACTGTGAAACACAGCAACTTGAACCCTGAATGGAATGAGGAATTCAATTTTGTTGTTAAAGATCCAAGTACTCAAGCTTTGGAGATAAATGTCTATGACTGGGAGCAGGTATGATTCTTTTGATGAGTTGTCTAGGTTAACCATAGGCTCTGAGGTTGTTCCCAAGGAGATCAGCTTAACCTTTCTATTTGGCGATGTGAAGTAATTGGACACCTTACTGTTCTGTTTGTCCTTGTTAGGAGACCTACCTTATGATCTAAAGCATTCCATGCCAACCTGTCAAATTTCTGTGTGTTTTTGCAACTCATGTATGCCTGTGTATGTTCCACAAGTATTTCTCAAGCTGTATGTTAACTTTTAATCAGCTTGGCACACATGAGAAGATGGGCATGAATGTTGTTCCACTGAAAGATCTTACACCTGATGAACCAAAAGTTTTGACTCTTGAGCTGCTGAAAAATATGGACCCAAATGATCCACAAAATGAGAAGTCACGTGGGCAGCTTGTCATGGAAGTTCTGTACAAACCTTTCAAGGAGGATGAGATGCCAAATGACATTGAAGAATCAAATATGGTACAAAAAGCTCCAGAAGGAACACCTGCAGGTGGAGGTTTGCTTGTAATTATAGTGCATGAAGCTGAAGATGTCGAAGGAAAGTACCATACAAACCCACATGCGCGTTTGTTATTCAGAGGGGAGGAGAGAAAAACAAAGGTAATCCATAAATATATGCTGTAAATTAGTATGCTTAAGCATGGTTTCACTTTGAGGCAACAGTGTGAAAATTTGGTTTCATAAAACTAAAAGTGTATAACTAGGCTTTCTTAGTCAATAAGTTGTTGCATTCTCCAATACATCTCTCACTTTTTCAATAATATTTCCATTCCAACAGCTGTTGATACAATCATTTAAAATTGAAATATCTTTTTAAAAAAAGATCACAGTTCATTAACTGCCAATAGTGCCAATTTATCAACTGTGAGAACTGTACTGGTTATAATTGGTACATGTGATATTGTTTAATGCGATGTTTTAGTCATAAATATGGCAGTTTCCAGGATGCATCCTCTATTAATCATTATTGATTGTGAATCAACAATGCTACCTCTTTTATATTTGCCTGAATGGTCCATCCCTGTACCATATTTTGTCTGAGCTTTGCATTCTTGTCAGTTGTCATACATTTTGATTTCTTGTCCGGAATTGACAATTGTGTTTGGGATTGATTCAGCGTGTAAAGAAAAGCAGAGATCCAAGATGGGAAGATGAATTTCAGTTTATGGTGGATGAACCACCCACAAATGATAAAGTTCATGTGGAAGTATTCAGTACATCCTCCAGGATAGGGCTACTGCATCCCAAGGTGCACATTTCATTTATTGCGTTCATTTTCATTCCCTTTTTCTCTTTCTTTGAACCGTTATAAGAGGGTATATTTAGAAGCTTTAGGCTGCGTGGTATTGAGACCCTTCTGTTTCTTCATATGATAGGATTTCCTATTTCACTTTCTGATCTCATCATGAACACTGGTTATCCTTATGACTTTGAGTTTTCATTTTGATCATATTGATGAACCATCAGATCTTGTACATAACAAACTTCTATTTCTCCATGCCTATTGCATGTAATTTGAAATATAAATACATTATTCTTTTATGTAATCAAATAATAATACTTCTTTACATTTTTTGACCAGGAATCTTTGGGGTATGTTACTATAAACCTAGCTGATGTTGTTAGTAATAGAAGAATCAACGAAAAGTATAATCTCATTGACTCCAAGAATGGTCGGATTCAAATTGAGATGCAGTGGAGGACTTCATCTTGAGCATGCCGCAATTTGGTTTTTGGAAAAGTGTGTAAAGGGGATTAAATTAGTCCAGATGTTTTCTGTTGCTAGCAACTATATAACATTGCCACTGTGTTTCATCACTGCCCTTCCCCTGTTGATAAACCTTACTGACACTCTTTTTCAATATGTTGTTAATATCAATAACTAGCAGTATCCTTGCAAATCTCTCTCACCTTCCCCCTTCTGTTCTTTAACTCTGTTATCTATGTATGGAATATGCATGTCTTGTAACTTCTGGAAAAACAACTGGATGCACAACATATATTCTTTGGTAGCTAAGCTTGCAATAAGTTGCTAATGCCACCCAATCTCTGGTAGGTGATATTCCCCAAACTTCAGTTCAATTTGCAGGGCCTTTCTACCCATTAGGCAACTATCAAGAGCGCTGCTATATCTAGGTCAGCAATCCAGGCCTAACGTCGTTCAAGACATAGGCTCGAGTAGTCAGCTACAAGAGCCCAAGTTTAAAAACCCTGCAGATGTGACCTTTGCCCAACACTGCACTCTAACTTGATTGATTAAACACTGCTGCGAAATATTCTTAACATCATTGCCTAGTCTGGTCTCGTTGAACAATTCTGGAACTGTGTACCCTGTTGAAATGACTGCCGCGCTATATCGTCTAGTCCATCACCAATCGCTGCTCAACACCCGAACTTGTGAAGAAAACAGCCATTAAGCTATGCCAAAACTAGTAAAAGTAGATATAATTACATATCTCTGTGGCTTTCAAAATAGCTTTCCCTCTTACCGTTCAGTAGAGTAGCCTGAATTCTTCTGGCAAAGATTCTTCAAAGCTATCGAATAGTAGGTAGATTTTGTTTACCATTGGGCACGGAAGTTTCTAGTTGGCTATGATATTTAAAAAATCTGCCCTCTAGGAGTGGGGTAACGCTGGTGTGCCTAGTGGACCAATGGCAACCAAGGATTGGAGAACCCGAACCTCTTTTTCTAGCCTTTTCGTAGGTCAAATAGGAGATTATGCTAACATGGATTTTCATTTGCATCTGGAAGACAAAGCTTGATAGTTACAAAACTTTTAGACACGGAACATGGAAGACAGCATTAAACAGGAAAACGATGTTGAAGCCAATCAGCAGTGCCAACTTTTAAAATATTTATTGTGTGTCTCCTCGGAAGCACCATGAGTGGTAAATTCTATATTTGTATCTCCCGAGCATCAGCTCTGATTGGGATTCTCCATTTCTCCTCCTTCCACCGTGCACGAATGAGCTTACTCAAAAAGGGCCAAAATCTAAAATACCCCGAGCAGGATATGGTTTGCTCTAGAAGCTGCTGGTATCTTTATTCCCTAAAACACTCACTTAATATTCTTCTAACAGAGAATTCTCCACTAACACCCCACTTTTCCTAACAACAGAATATGAATTTATGCTTCTATTATGGTGGGTTGACATCTTGGAAATATAAAGAGAATCAATGCTTGCCTTCCTTGCCACAGTTCGTGCGGCTTCTCATTCATAGTAATCTGTATTTAAGCACTTTGATTCCCAGCATAAAGACAGCCCAAACAACAGAAAGTCACTTTGGCAAATGTTTGCTATATATTCTGTCAAAGTCCACGATCCAAGTCGTTGAATTATAAATATCTTTTTGAAATACTTAATACCAACTAATTCTAAATCATACAGGTAGGTGTAGTAACAAGAAGACCCAATATTCGACTGATGAGAACAAAGGGTTTTGCAGCATTGGCGATCAAACACGTGTATTATTGGAAGCAGAGGGTGCACCATACTTCAGTTGGACCATGAACCATTGGATAAGGAAGAGGGGAATGAAGGAAAAAAAAGCAGGCAAGCAAGACGAGAGGGTTGTGTAAGGCATTTGACTATGGTCCCACGACTGGACGGTCCAGATGGGAGAAAAGAACAAAAAGAGTGGACTTTTTAGCTCACAGCCAAACTCCGGGAGTCAGAGGGGAAAAAAGGTCTTTCTTCGGGAAAGGACAGAGACAGCCTTTAAGCTGGGCCCAGCAATACCCCCAAAGCCCATCCCCAGTGTTCCTGATTTCTCCCAAAAGGACAGGATCCACGTTGATATTTGATGATCCCAAAAGCTGAAAGGGGCATACTGATTTTTACCCAAGTGAAGTGACGTACGGATAAAACGACGCTGGCCTGATGATTTTAGCCAAGGAAACGACACAGATCAAGGCCACTCTGAGCCTCAAACTTGTGTATTTTGGTTGTTTTTCCCACTGATAATAAGAAAAGTGAAAAAAAAAAACTGGGAAGCCTTTGCCCCTGACAGCAACTCAGAAGACAGCTGCATTACACTGGGGGCGTGTCATTCAAACCGCCACATCACGCCGTCAAAAACCATTTATCAGATGAATACTTTCAACATTTCACAGTTCTCTGTAAGACCCACGATGATAGTATGATCAAATCGTTTAACTCTGTAAAAAATTTAACGTTCCTGTCTTCCAATGGGGGACCTCATTGTTGACTCACAGAAGGGCTAACGAGCTTGAGAAAGAGCAAAAATCAACGTTAAGTCGCCGTGTTCTACCATTGTCTGATCTTGGAATGTACGGTGGAACCAGCGGCCATACAAAATTGCAGGGTGTGGGGGTTTCATGAAATCCATACTCTCTTTTTCTTTTTTTTTTGTTTCTTTCTCTCTCTGACTTTTCAGCTTTTGTATTTGTTTATTTTGATATTCAAATTTGATACTTTTATGGACTACGATTCTCTTTACAAGGCACTGCACAACTCTACTTAACGTAGCTTGTGAGGATTGAGCTGCATAGAATTAACGCTATAGGGATATACTCATTTCTTCTCTCTCTGTGAGCAAAGAGAGGAACAGTGGAACAAAACTGAGAGATGAGAAGCGTTTGCAGTCATCTTCTGCTCGATATTTCCCTGATTCTTCTGCTATTCTCTGCCAGCAGCAATGGTTACAGTGATCTTGAAGTTCTGTTGAAGCTCAAGTCTTCCATGATTGGACCGAAAGGTTCGGGACTAGAGGACTGGGAATTCTCCTCGTCTCCCTCTGCGCATTGTCATTTCTCTGGTGTTCAATGCGATGAGGAATTCCATGTTGTTTCTCTGAATGCGTCGTTTGCTCCTCTCTCTGGCACCATACCACCGGAGATAGGGCTTCTGAACAAGCTCGTCAACCTCACTATTGCTGCCGCTAATCTTACAGGGAAGATTCCGGTGGAGATGGGGAATTTGACTTCTCTCAAGTTATTCAACATCTCCAACAATGTTTTCAAAGGCAGTTTCCCTGGAGAAATCCTTACAGGTATGACTGAGCTTGAGATTCTTGATGCTTATAACAATAATTTTACGGGTCTTCTTCCCATTGAGGTCGCGAACCTGACGAATATAAAGCATCTATGTTTGGGAGGCAACTTTTTCACCGGAGAGATACCAGAGAAGTACTCTGACATCCAGAGCTTGGAGTACTTGGGTCTAAACGGCATCGGTTTAACAGGGAAAAGTCCTGCGTTTTTGGCTCGTTTGAAAAACCTGAAAGAAATGTACATTGGATATTTCAACGCCTATGTTGGAGAAATTCCACCTGAGTTCGGAACATTGAGTCAACTCCAAGTTCTCGACATGGCAAGCTGCAACCTAACCGGTGAGATTCCTGTGAGTTTGAGCAATTTGAAGCACTTGCACACATTATTCCTTCAACTGAACCGCCTTACAGGACGTATTCCATCCGAACTCTCTGGTTTAATCAGCTTGAAATCGCTTGATCTTTCAATAAATGAACTAACAGGGGAGATACCAGAGAGTTTCTCTGCCTTGCAGAATATTACACTCATACATTTGTTCAAAAATAATCTCTACGGTCCAATCCCGTCTTTCGTTGGTGATTTTCCTCATCTCGAAGTGCTTCAAGTGTGGGGAAACAACTTCACGCGTGAGTTACCAGAGAATCTTGGCCGTAACGGGAAGCTTTTCAAGCTTGACGTTACTTCGAATCACCTCACTGGATTGATTCCAAGGCATTTGTGTGAGGGAGGGAGGTTGGAGACGTTGATTCTGATGGATAATTTCTTCTTTGGTCCACTCCCTCGAGAACTCGGTAACTGCACGTCTCTTACCAAGATTCGTATCATGAAAAACCTTCTCAATGGAACAATTCCAGCTGGAATTTTCAACTTGCCCTTGCTGAGTATTGTCGAGTTGAACGACAATTTCTTCTCTGGTGAACTCCCAACCCAGATGTCAGGTGCTTCGCTTGGCCAGTTAAAAGTTTCAAACAATTGGATCACTGGTAAAATCCCTCCAGCAATCAGCAATTTGCGTAATTTGCAGGTCTTGTCTCTAGAAATGAACAAATTTTCGGGTGAAATTCCTGAGGAAATCTTCAATATCAAGTTACTTTCAAAGATAAACATCAGTGACAACAGTATTACTGGTGAAATCCCTCCTTCGATTTCTCGGTGTACTTCACTTACTTCAATTGATTTCAGTCAGAACAGTCTCACTGGTGAAATTCCTAAAGGAATTGAAAAGTTGAAAGATTTAAGCATCCTCAATTTTTCAAGAAACCAGCTAACTGGTGAAATCCCTGGTGAAATCCGATACATGATAAGTCTCACAACTCTTGATCTCTCGTATAATAACTTCGTCGGCAGAATCCCCAGTGGTGGCCAATTTTCAGTCTTTAACGACACTTCGTTTACTGGAAACCCCAACCTCTGTCCCCCGCGCCACGTTACTTGTCCAGCTCTGATGAACCAAGCTAAAGGGTCAGGTCATGGCCAGGCAGCGTCTTTCACTGCTTCAAAGCTCATAATCACAATCATCACGTCGATCACTGCTTTGTCATTGATAGTTGTCACGGTTTACAGAATGAGAAAGAGGAGGCTTCAAAAATCACGAGCCTGGAAGCTCACTGCTTTCCAAAGGCTAGATTTCAAAGCTGAGGACGTGCTGGAGTGCTTGAAGGAAGAGAACATTATAGGGAAAGGAGGCGCTGGGATTGTCTACCGCGGTTCCATGCCGGATGGCCTTGACGTGGCGATTAAAAGATTGGTGGGTCGTGGAACTGGAAGGAGTGATCATGGGTTCTCGGCGGAGATTCAAACTCTGGGTCGAATCAGGCACCGGAACATTGTGAGACTGTTGGGTTACGTGTCGAATAAGGACACGAATCTGTTGTTGTACGAGTATATGCCTAACGGGAGCTTGGGAGAGATGTTGCATGGGTCAAAGGGTGCACATTTGCAGTGGGAGAGGCGGTATAGGATTGCCGTGGAGGCTGCCAAGGGACTGTGTTACCTTCACCATGATTGCTCGCCACTGATTATACACAGGGATGTGAAGTCGAATAACATATTGCTTGATGAAGATTATGAATCTCATGTCGCTGATTTCGGGCTGGCTAAGTTCTTGCAGGATGCCGGTGCATCCGAGTGCATGTCCTCCATTGCTGGTTCCTACGGCTACATCGCGCCAGGTTCGTGACCCAGACTTTTTTTTTTTTCTTCCTTATTTGGGTGTCATGATGATAAATTTCATACTCCCATAATTACACATTCAGTAAAAACGTGACTTTGAAGTGTGAATTGACCTATCGTTATTTCGCGTCACATGTTCCTGGTTGAAATTTCGGAACTTGGAATCCTAGAATTCATTGGCGATTGTCGATTACTTGAGGATTAAAAAAGGTCGAAAACAGTGTACCATCTGTTGGAAGTTTGGGCCTTGGGGCCTGGGGACATGGATATATGGGCTAAACTAGCAGGTCCTGCATAGATTATAATCTAGTATAGTTTTGCATGCTAGTGATCATGGGCTTTCTGATAATCGTAGGTAGTGGTACAAATTTTGTTCGGGCCCTCCTGATGCCTGATCAGGCATGCATATTCAAACTTAGTGAGGAAATGTAGTCTAAATTCAAAGGTTTTGGTCTCAATTAAATTCTCTCTGGTTGCTGTGATGTACAAGCAGAGTACGCCTACACGCTGAAGGTCGATGAGAAAAGCGATGTGTACAGTTTCGGTGTAGTGCTGCTGGAGCTGATAGCAGGGAGAAAACCCGTGGGGGAATTCGGAGACGGGGTGGACATAGTGAGGTGGGTCAGGAAGACCACATCGGAACTCCCTCAGCCGTCCGATCCTGCTTCAGTGTTGGCGGTCGTGGACCCCAGACTAAGCGAGTACCCACTGACAGGTGTCATCTATCTGTTCAAGGTAGCTATGCTGTGCGTCGAGGATGAGAGCTCTGCCAGGCCCACCATGAGAGAAGTTGTTCACATGCTCACCAATCCTCCACAGTCTGCTCCAAGCCTCCTCAACTTTTAGAAATGCTCTCCATTGCCAATGCTTTCTGCAGTAAATAAAAAACATAGAAACTGGAATATTTTTCTAACCAAGGGTCTTGGGTATTAGAAAAAGGGTCACCCTAACCTTCCATAATGGAAGAAATTGTGTGTTGTGTTACTCTTATTTTTCTTTTTTTTTTTCAATGTAAAATGCTGCTTTCTGTTTTTGTTTGATAAATTAGCGTGTGGAAGTAATTGAAAAGTTGTATATTTGATGCTATTTGCCTTTTTTTTTTGTCTTCTCCTTTTGCATTTTCATGACTATTTCTACTAACTACTATATATTAATTCACTAGTAAATCTCCAAGGAATGCAAAAAATTGCTTTGTTGCCATATGATTGAACTCAACTTAAATGTCCTTAAGGTTATTCATGTTTATATTATAGAAAACAGTTAAAAAATTAATCATTCCCATTGTTCCCCCATTTTTTTAAAAAAAAAAATCATATTCAATTGATTATACCTTTAATTTTATATATGTGCAATTGATTAGACTTTACACAAACCTATAAGTTAGAAATGATTTTAATTAAATTAAATAGAAACTAATTTCTTATCAATTTATGCACTAGACATTCAATTTGAAATGAATCTAACATATTTTTAGATGGATTCTACCATTTACTCCTACAAACCTAGCACCAAAAGACCTTGAAACAATACCAATTATTTCTTTTTTATGATGTGAATAACCACTTTTCTTATTTGTTGTTAAGAGGTAAACTAGGATAGTTATTTCTCAATTGCATATAACATTTTAGATAGAATGCTCTTAAATAATAATCTAATTTATACTCTTAAATATTAGTTCTAATTGAAGGTGAGCTCCATGAAAATAAGAAGCAGCAAGATGGCCCTTGTGCAGCCTCCTCTTGAGATCTGGTGTTGGATATTGGGCTCTAAACCCATTAGAAACAGAAGACCCAAAAACATCCCATCATAATACTGGCCCTTGACCCATTTTATAATTTGACTCTCAAAATCAAAAGTAAGCATTCGAAATAGTTTAATGGGTTTAATTATGAAATATAACAGTCGAAAAAACTGATTTACACTAAAAAATTTAAAATATAATATTTTAAAAAATTTATGAATTATTTAAAAAATTTTATTTTTTATTAAATCAAATTTTTATATTTTTAGTTTTTATCAAATAAGTTTTAATGTTTAACAATTAATTAACTATTATTAATTAAAATGATACTTATCATTTTTATATCATATGATGTTGACGAAAAAAGAAAAAATCTTTTTTGACCATATCATTATGTAGTATGTAAATATATCATGTTAATACTATATGATATAAAATAACAAATGAATTTTGATTAATAATAGTTGAAGTTTTATTCAATATGGTTGTGAAACACTGCTTGTTATGGATATTTTGTTTGGTATTTCTGTATTCACACTTTGTTCATTACGATGCTTGATTTCATACTTGGTATTTTTTCGTTCAATAGAACTACCAGATGCTGTTAATCTATTAAATCTTTTGTTCTGTAAAGTGTGCCTTACACTTGGATTCCCATACCATTGGTGCTGTTTATTCACCTAACAAAACTTAAAAAAAGAATAAGAAACACTGCTTGTTATTTTTAATGTTCATTATTGCTTTCTTCATTTTTTTGAAACTGATGTAAACAATTTGTACTCAATTCCGTAAGACCTTTTTTTTTTTTTGTCAAAGAATACCTTGAACTGCATAAAAGGATTTCTGTCATTAACAAATAATTCCTGTTACAAATTAAACTTTTCTTTCCACTTGTTGATCATGCATGCCCCTTGTTCGTGCTTTTAGGTCAAAGAGAACAAAGTAGAAAGCATCAAGAAGGACAAGATAGCTACAGAGAATTTGCTGCAAGAAACAAATGAAAAACACTAAGCAGAGCTTGCAGCTCAAAAAGAATTCTATACAAATGCCCTAAATGCAGCGAAGGAGGCAGAAGCACTAGCAGAGGAGTGTGCCAACAATGAAGCCAGAACTGTATTGGAGAGTTGTTTAGGACAGGCTGAAGAACGTGAAGCCATGCTAGTACAGACACTTGACGAATTACGGCAAACCTTAAGCAGAAAGGAGCAACAGGTTTTTTCTTGTTTAAATCAATATTTCAGATTTGATAATGCTAACTGATGAGAAATTTGATGTTATTGTTGTTTTCCGATTATGTAGGCAGTTTTTAGAGAAGACATGCTTTGCAGGAACATAGAAGATCTTCAAAAACGTTATCAAGTGCGCTGAGCTTGTGCTGACTATATAGATATTAAAACCTTTCCTTATACATTTTCTTTCAGAAATTTGTTTCAAGCAGTTCATAGCTTGTTTTCTAGGCAAGTGAGCGTTGTTTTCCAATATTGTTGTTACAGTCTGAGAGGGTTTCGTTTTTTCTTTTCACTTTTTAATACTGAGTGAGCAGGATTAATGTAGCATAGACATCCAAACGGGTTTTCACTTGGAATAATATTTTCTGCTTCAGTATAGTTAATCAATGATATAACCTCTCAGATGTCTCCATACTCTACGCTTTTGTTAACGAATTGCTTAGATTGGCACTGAATTTTGAGAATGGAATTCGAATCGGTAGTCATTCATTGCATCCTCAATGCCAACCCCAACAGATAATCTCCCGTCTTCTTCACAATGCCTCGCCGAGCCCCATTCTCTTCTGGTCCTACACCTCGTGACTGTCAAGCTTTTTTTTTTTAAATTCAAGTCTTTATTTTTTTTTTCATTTTTTAACCGCTTGGTTCCCCCTCGCGTGTCATTCAAACATTTTACTATTACTTTAAAAGCAAAAATCTGATATAGAGTATGCTAAAAAAAATCGAGTAGTAATAAAATTTTGTTCTTTTCTAAGAGATACAGGGATGACTGAATAAACGAAATTGATGGAATTCGATTTAATTTATTTTGTTGTGATTTTAATTGATTTTTTTATGTAAAAGAATTGCAATTAAATCAATAAAAAAATTGATATTTGTGTTAATAAAAATTAAACTAATAATGGAATATTATTAATATGTAAAAAATTGATTAAATTAATTTCGATTATTTTACTTTTAAATGGAATCCATCAAATGTTGACTTTAATAAATCACTCTCAAGTGATAGAAGAGAAATGTAGATGCCACGTGGAGGCCATCCACAAGAATTGCGATTACGGTCGTGGGATGATGTATAACTTAGTTTCAGTTACTCCATTTATTAAAAGCACTGAAGTACACTTAAACCGTCTCAGGGAGAACAATAAAAAGGAAGCCATCATCGAAGGCTCAAAACTGGCCTAGGTTTGACATCGGTAGCTAACGATCGTAGATTTTCCCATCAGGCGGTGTGCAACATGTCTAAGGCAACAAAATCTGACGTGGCAGACACGTAGGACAAAGATTGCCTGTTGATTTTATTTTGTTTTATAAAATAATCCAACTTGGCAATGATAATTATTTTGTTTTCATACCCAGGGTACTGTAGTAGTATAAAATGCACTGTTGATTTGTTAGATTTTATTTTTGCCAAAGAAACACAAAATGCCTCCTGCCCTCCCAAATCTCCTGCCTCAAACCCAACGCTCTTCCTCTCTTTGCTGTTATTTTGAAAACCTTCACCTTCTTCATCACTCTGATCAATGCAAAATTTTATAATGATGAATGCATTTCTGATAGTCCTTAGCAAGGATTATGATACTATTGATTATGTCAGTGCCTCGTTTACGATAACTGGAATGATAAAGGCTCTCTTAAAAACCTGTTTCTTAACAATGACACGTTTTCAAGTCGCTCTGCTTTTCTTATTCAATGCATCCGAGATGATACAAATAGCCATTTCTTCTACAGCTTATAAGATTTTCGTAGTTACTTTGTCTTTTTTTGTTGTTGTGGCTTTATTACAGATTGTAGAGGGATTCTTTTGGTTAGGGAGAGAGGACGTGTTGCAATGAGTGAATCGAGATGCATTAGAGGCAGCAGAGAGGAAGACTAGAGCAGTCCTTCAAGCATAAGTACTTTGGATGGCATGTGGTGAGGGATGAGAAAATGTAGAAGAAGCGGTGGATAACGGCAAATGAGAAAGCCTGAATGGAAAGAATGCTTGGAGTAGTATAAGAAAGCTTTTTAGTAAAATCTCTGTTGGGTTTTTAATGATTTCCCATTACCTTCCAACATTTCAACCTTCAAGGCTCTCATATTTATATTAATTAAGAACACCTTCTTAGAAGTAGTTGGGAGAACACGTTCAATCATTGGAGAATATACTCATCATGGAAGAGCAATTAAAGAACAGTTTATAAAATATTAAGAAAATGGCCATGTGGTTGAGCAGAGGGCATAAGCTTTGGGTAATAGAATAGTGACATTTGATAGTGCGTCACGTGTATTCTTAAGAAATAAAGAAAAATGGATAAAATACATGTACTTCAAGGAAAGGTTAAGAGAAAGTCCTTTTAACTATTTCTATATCTGAGCAACCAAATTAACCTCTCTAGAATATTCCAAATGTGAAGGTAACTTATGAACCCTGCCATTTGTTCAAAGTTACTTTCACTTTCTTGTATAAATAGCTATTACATGCTTGTTCCTCGGTGTTTCTATACTTGTAACGCTCCTTGGGCTTTTCTATGCTTGAAACGCCCCTGCGCTTCTATGTTTGAAACGCCCCTGAGCGCTTCTATGCTTGGAATGTTCCTATGCACTCTTGTGCTTGGAACGCCCCTAGGCACTTCCATGCTTGGAACACCTTTAGACGTTTTTGTACTTGAAATACTCCTAGGCACTTACACGCTTAAAACACCCTAGGCACTTCCAACTTGGAACACCCCAAGCACTTTGACACTCAAAATGCCCTGAGCTCTTTTACGCTTGGAACATCATAATGTAATTTTCTTGTAAACAGTACTTTAAAAATAATAATTAACCAGAATTGGGCATCTACACAAATATACACAGACTAGATATCCTTAATCGAGATTGATTTGATTTTGAACGAAATATTTGGCCTTGTGGAGATCGAAAATACCATCAGAGCTGAGCTTCAGATTGTTACCATTGCAACATGCTGCTAGTGCAGAGCTTCAAGTCGTTACCGATGTTATTCCAACTACAGAGGTTGAAAATGATTCGGATGCTGTCTCTGTCGAAGAGGTGGTTTGAAAACTGTGCAGTTGTAAAAACATTTCAATTTTCTAGATCTGAACAAAAGATAGTAACAAATAATGTGATAGAGCACAAGCTTTTTTTTTTTAAATTTCATTTGTTCATATTATATACTGGTTCACATCAGAGTTACTGGATATGAATGTTTTTTAATACAACCTTAGAGCTACGTCAGAGTTACTAGATATGAATTTTTTTAATAAAACCTTATAATTGGAAATGAATGTTACTGGTTATGAATGTTTTTTAATAGAACCTTAGAGCTGGTACTGTTTAGGTTTCTTATTTCTTGTTCATTTATTTTGTACTATAATTGTGTGAAAATTTTGTTTTTGTAATGGCATACTTCGGTATGACAATTTGTGAGAAAATCCAAGAACAAAAATCTAACAATAAGCTGAATATGTTCAATAATAATCCTTTTTAATACTTATATAATTGTTCTATATGCATCAAGTTTAGAGCTAAAACTTCACATATCCAAATGTTGCCAACGAACTCCATCATGTTCTTTTGGGAGACTTATGATGAAGACATTTCTTCTCTAAGGGAAAGTTCAAGAATCACTACTCTCGGACTCTTGAAGTAGATGAATGTTACTAGAGATACTAGTGACTATCTGTGGTACACAACCAGTTGAGGCACTACATTTTAATACTCTTTGAATTCCTTTAACCAAATTGTTGAATAGCAACTTGACATTCATCAAGAAACCTAATACTTTCTTTAACTATCTGTGAAGTTTGGTACTTGCACTAAAAAAGATTTAAAGGTATTATGACAGAACATTATTAGTATAGATGGACTTACTCATAAAGGTCTGCAAATTTCGTGAAAAGGCTTAATTTGGTCAATACAATTTGCATCAATGTACTTGATGCAATTAACTACCCCCTTTCCCTGCTCTAATGAATTTTCTAGGGATCTTGAGATTGAACTAGACAGAGAAAGGAAGAAACTAGAGATAATCCATGGCCAACAAAATTGTCACATAGAAGCTATCATATGGAAATACTACGAAGAAATCTTTTCCATGTGAATAAGACTTCTTGGTTCAAAATTCCAATCTACTAGTATAAATATTTCTAAATTATGACTGTTGTATAATGCACCACTGAAGTAAACAAAATTGAATGGTGTTGAGAAATTTCTTGTTGATGCCAAGGGGTTTATGCGGTATTCAACAATAGACAAAATTGACTTCAAGGTAAGCTTTTAAGTAGACGCTATCTTTAAGACTTATTTCACCCTTACCACTTGGTATGCAAAGGGGAATAATGCGAATAGTTTTAGGGATACAATGAAACCAACGTGTAACTTCATCTTGCACTTAACGAGAGTAGACCGCTTGATACACTCAAGGGTTTGCGAAGTTGTTTGGCCTTAGAGCCTACTTTTTGCAGCAAGTAGATTATAAGAAATTTGAAAGCTTTTGTAGTTGGTGAGAACTTAAGTGTTCATATAAAACACAACATTTTTCTTTGCTCTTGACTTTTTTGCTCTTGTTTTATCTCTGAATTTTGGTGTGTCAAAATGGTTGGCAACAAGCCCTTTATATAGGCTTTCAAGTGTCTCTTCTTTAAGGACCCAACCTTTTTATAAAGACATTTTTGTCTAAAAAGTATCTCTACATTTTTGTTAGACATAACTTTTGGATAAAGGTATTGTTTCAATAATCATCTTATGAAAAGATAACTATTCATTTCATAAATTATAACTTTTGAGTTATAACTTGAAATAATAACTTTTCACATTTAACTTTTAAGTTATGGTGTCTTTTCAATATGTCTCATAACTTTTGTATATCATTTTTCAAAAGATATAACCATTCGCATGAAAACCTAAGATATAACCATTCGCATGAAAACCTACTTATTATCTAATAGACACATTATGTCACTTTTATGTGACATAACTTTTACGCTAATGATAACTTTTCATCATGTAATATAACTTTTAATTTTGAAAATACATCAAATTTCTCTGAACATGTGAACTCTTTTCCTCTTTCTTTCTTACTTCCTCTGTTCTTTTTTTGGTTGTTCTGTAAATGGTGGGAACATATCTCACTGAGCATTTTAAATTGAGCAGAACAACGATATAGATTGTCTCCAATGTTATGATCCAGCCTTTTGAACCATTGATATGATGGTTGTATTGTTTCTTTTGGTTATTAACATGTCATGTTCAGGATCCCCAAATTCGGCCTTTGGTCCAGGAAGACTCAAAAACTTTGCAGTGGTTGTTTCGGGAGATTCCCTTGTGGGTTAAAAATCCAGATTTTGACCGTGTATGTTATTCTCTGAAATGATTTCTTATTTCTTTTTCCAGGCATTTCCATATGTTTGGTCTCAAGTGTATTAAGTTATGCAACAAGGTTGTAACTGTTTTGTTTCTTCGAAGGTTGACTGGATTAACAAAATCATTAAGAACATGTGGCCTTATCTGGATACGGTACGTGTAACTGCAATGATCTTTGACCTGTTATGGATAGAATATTTGTTTGGCCTTGCTTTTTTGAATTCCTTACTGATTGTTGACACTTCCAAGTTTTCTAGGCAATCTGCAACGCTGCCAAGACTATAGAAAAGCCCATCATCGTTGAGCAAATTCCAAAATACAAAATTCAGTCAGTTGAATTCGAAACATTTACCCTGGGTACCCTACCACCAACTTTTCAAGGTTGACTTCTCTGTCTTGGACACATGCTTCTATACATTCTACAAACATATCCTCAACTGCATACGGCTTGTCAAGCATGTTCTTATAAAACAATCACTTGATCTGAATTCTTTTCTGCATGCAAAGGAGATGACACGGGGACTGTTAAAGCGATTTTCTCCAAGAAAGCGGGGTGGGGGAATGCGAACCTAGCTGAAGTTCTAGCTATTCGAGAGGCATTATTGATCTTTATTGCTTCTGCTTGAGTGTCTTCAGGTGGCGTCATCATAGAATGTGACTCCAAGAACGCCATTACTTGGATTGACAATCCAGATTCCCCACCCTGGTATTTGAGGCAATTGATTCTAAAAATCAAAGCCCTTCGAGGAAAAACTCTTGGCTGGCAGATTACATATATTCCAAGGTCAGGAAATGACAAAGCTGATAATCTGGCCAAGTCGGGTGTGGATAGATCCAATGACTTACTGTGCATTTACCCTTAACTTCTTAACACCATGGTGACAAGAAATGAGAGATCAAGAGGAATTTTGTTCCTTGAACGGTCCCAGGAGAAGTAAGAACAAGAAATAGGCCGTAAGACATGTTTCTTAGCCTTGCTTGTTCTTTTGCAGTGGTTTTTGTGGTTTACTGTTTTGAGTGTGTTGTTTGCCTTGCTCAGATTTATGTTGCTGTTCTAAGAAGGTTACCTGTTGATAATTGTCTTGTTGATTGTTCCAAGTCTGATAGCAGGGTGGTGGACTCTTGTTCTGTGTACAGTATAATAGGTTGCTGTCATGGCTTTTTTTTGTAAGCCATCCTAGGACAGTTTAACTGGAGAGAGGAACACCAGTTGATAATTGTCTGTTTTTGCAAGTAATAGTTCTATATAATGAAATGACCCTCTTTAATCTTAAAAAAAAAAAAAGGAAAGATACTTATTCAAGGTGTTAGATTATTGTGATAATCATGATAGAAACGTTGTCATTTTTAAAATCTCGTTTTCACAGGTGTAGGACTTTAGATTGAAAAGAATGCAGCATGCTAGATGTCTTGGTTTTGCTTTAGACTAGATTTTGGATTTTGATGTATAACCCTCTCATTTGCTATGTGACAAACAACTAATTTTCAGATTGAAATAAAGTTTTGCATAACTGAGATTACTCCAACTTCCATAAAACTTGACTGTCAGGGTCTGTAAGGAAAATGAGTCTGAACAATGGCCATTAGGCTTCAAATTATGTGGTTCTGATGTTGCTTGCTTATATCCTTGCTCAGATGCACGAGTCTGTGTTTTGTTCTTTTTCTTCTCCCTTGTAATTATAGCACAAAATTTTATTGAGTTATACATATTGTTGATTTCATTATATGCCAGGAATGAAGGTCTAGGTCACTGATGAGAAGGAACTTATTATGGAACCAGCAGTTAAATGTAACAACCATCAAGCACTAACTCATAACATCGTTTAACTTAGTTTTCTCCACCGTTAAACTGTCATAATATTTTTCTTTTGATTCAACACCTAAAATTAAGAAATTGTCCCAAATATATCAACCCATATTGTTATTCAATAATTTAACTTTTACCAACCTTTTATCGATATAATATTTCTTTTAATTCAATAATTTTTAATAAACTTAAAAAATATCAATATACAAACTCAAAAACAAGTATAAATTTCAGTATAAAAACCAAGAAATTGATAAGTCACCCAACACGAATTTACCATAAAAATCAACATAAATATTGTACCTATAAAAACCAAGACCCAACAGGTCCGTAATAACTAAAGCTCAAAAAACCTATCAGTAGAATAATTTTTTTTTTCAACCAATTATTATCAAACTTTATGAAAATACAATATATAAAAAATTTAAAACAAATGCAAACTTCAATTTAAAAGCCAAAAATTAATTCCAATTAACCCCATACTATACTATACATATTAACATATAAGTTACAGTTATAAAAACCAGTTTAAACCTTTAATAAATTAAAATAAGGCCCTAAAGAGTCTTGATTAGGTGACAAGTGCTACCCAATCACATTAATAGTATTTAATACTATGTGTTAGACATAGATAAAGCAAACCACGTCTTGCTTGTTTCCTTTTTCGTCTTAAGCCCATTGTTTTTGGTCCTGTATGCTAGCCAGGCACAATTTGAGAATTGAAATTAAACTCGAATAAATTTGGGCTTTCTATAAAGCCCAATTATCATTAGTAATATTAAGTGAAAAGAAACCGTACATGAATTACATGGCATTAGTATTAATTAGCCTGGAAGCTCACTGCTCTCCAAAGGCTCAATTAATTTGATGTATTTAATTTTACTTTTGAATCAAAATTCACCTAATTTTTTCTTGTTTCATCAAAAATAAAACATTTAAAACCCATATAGTCACCAAAATATCTTCACCACAAAAGATATTATACACAAATGTCAACTAATTAAATATTTTCAAAAGCTAAAACAACGATAAAAACCAACAAAAATAAAGTTTAAATAATAAATTATATAGAAATATACACAAAACAAATTTTATTAAAAAACATGTATTAATATATTTTAAGTAGTAACTAATAATAATAGTTTAGATTGATCAAATAAATTAAAATAATCATTCTATGATGAGATTGAACTGAAATATGGGGAAGAAGAAATTTCGATTGGTCAAAAGACCTCTCTAGCTTTTGTATTTTTTAATTTTGTTCAATTTAATCTCTGTATTTAAAATATAAGCAATTTAGGTTCTTAAATTTGAGAATTGCATCAATTTAGTCTCTCATCCTATCAGCATCTAATTTTACCGTTAAAAAATAACATCGGGATTGATGTGTCGCATTTTGATGACGTGGCATGCCACGTGGTGCGTGAGTGATGACGTGGTAATGTCATGTGGCACTATACGATGACATGACATTAGCATGCTGACATGGCAATGCCATATGGTAGATCAAAAAAAAATTCAATAAAAAATTTTACCAATTCAAAAGGATTAAATTGTAAAAAAATATATAGTACATGGACTAAATTGAACACAATTGAGATGTTGAGGGACTAAATTAAAAAAATATTTTAAAAATACAAATCTTTAAATAAATTATTGATACACTTATTAATAAGCTAAATATTTAAGATTTATAATGTTAAAATATATATTTTCTTACTTGATTATTTGATTATAGAATATGTAAATTAATTTATATTTTTTACAAAACTTAAGTTTGAATACTCATTCTATAAAAAGAAATTGAAAAAAATTTCATATCTAAAGTTAAATTTAGATAAATAACTTATATTACATTAAGATAAAATAATATAAAATGACTAAATAAATTTTTATCTTCTATTTATAATAGTATAAAAATTTAAAATTTATTTAACTTAGTTTTTAACTTTAGTTAAACTCAAATTAACAAAATATGTTGATTTAGTTTTTTTTTTCTTTTAAAAAAATGAGAAACAGAGATATAGAGTTAGTGATGATTATAAAAATAATCATTCATTTTGACTTACTTAATTTGAATATGACAAACCTCTAATTACAATCATAGAATATGAGTTTTATTATTTTAATTTTTATTAATTTTTATGTTTTATTTTATTTTATATTTCAAGTTATATTTTTTAAGTTGAAAATTTCTATATTAAAGATTGTATTTATGGTTGATAAAATTCAATATAATTGTAAATATTTGTACCATTTTATTTTATTAATAATTTTTTTGTAGATCCATATTAATAATTTAAATTTAAATTTAACAAAATTTGATTGTGGTATTTGAATTTAAATAAAATCATTTTATAAGAATTTTTACGTAAATTTAAATAGAAGGTAAATTGAGTAAAAGTTGAATACTTGCAAAAGAATGTGTATTTATAAATTGTGAAAGTTGTAACTAAATCAACATATTTTGTTAATTTGAGTAAATTTAAATAAAATGTTAATTGGATAAGTGTTGAATAATTTCAAAAGAATGTGTATTTGTAAATTGTGAAAGTTGTAATTAAATCAATATATTTAGTTATTTTATATTATTTTATTTTAACGTAATGCAAGTTATTCATTTAAATTTGACTTTAGGTATGAAATTTTTCAAATTTTTTTTATTGAAGGAGAATTCAAACTTAATTTTTGTAAAACAGATAAATTAATTTACATATTTTATAATCAAATAATCAAATAAGAAAATATTTATATATTTTTTGATACTATAATTTTTTTACACTTAAATATTTAGCTTATTGATAAACATATAAATAATCTATTTAAAGATTTGTACTTTTCAAATATTTTTTTCAATTTAATCTTTCAACATCTCAATTTTATTCAATTAATTATTGTACTATATATTTTTGTTCAATTTAATCCCTATGACGTAATAGAATTTTTTTTTCAAAATTTGTATGATTTGCTACGTGACAATGCCACGTCAGTATGTCAATGCCATGTCAGCACTATCACAACATCATATAATGTCACATGGTATTACCACGTTATCACTAAGTGTCACGTGGCACAATATGTCATCATCTTAACACAACATCATCGTTAACGTTATTTTTTAATAGTAAAATTGAATGTCGTTAAAAGGAGAGATTAAATTGATATAATTTTTAAAATTAAAAAATTAAATTATTTTAATTTTTAATATAAAGATTAAATTGAATAAAATTAAAAAGTATAGAGACTGAACGGGTTTTGTTTGACCAATTTCCATTTAATCATTTTATTTTGTTTTTGTTCTTTTTGGTAATTACCAATTAATTAATACTTGCCCCTAGCACGTTTGTACATTTGACTTTCCCGAATTCAAAAGCACATTTTCCGCCATTTTTGTTTCGAAACAGAGTGACAGCAGGAAGGAAAAAAAAGAGAAACAATGGAGTCGAAGAGTCCTCCACGGTGTCCATCCAGCGTCACCGTCCGGCGAAACCCTTACCGGAAGGCTAGGGCTACTCCGTTAACCAATCCCCCTCAACTTCCCTCCCACTCCACGTCATCCTCTAAATTACCTCCAATTTCTTCTTTTCCGATTCAAGACATTCTCTCCGAAGAAATTCCCCAAAATGCTCCCCCCACAGTCACCGTTACCGCCGCCTCACAGTCACGGTCCCAAGATTCAATCGCCGAAAACCTCAGAGTCTATTTGAGAATTCGTCCTCTCGTGCCTCTTAAAGGCTCAACCAAAAATGTAGGAGATCAAAATCCAAGCTCGAGGACAAAAAACGTTTGGCCTCAAAATCCATCGAAAAAAGACAGCGTGAGAGAGAAGAAAAATTCAAAGAAGAAAAATAACGAGAGTTGTGTAACGGTGAGCGAGGATTGTCACTCGGTTACATTATCTCCTCCTTTGCCGCTACAAGAATCCAAACGGATAAAATCGGAGGTTTACGAAGGTTTTTCTTACGTATTTTCAGCTGACTCGACTCAGGTATACTATTTTCTTTCTAAAATTATTTTATTTTGATATGATTACTTTCTAATTTTTATTCTATTCTGATACATTTGGTTTCGGAAACTTTTTGTAGAGTGAAGTGTACGAGAAGATGGTGAACCCGTTGGTTGAGGATTTCCTCAGGGGTAAAAGCGGAATGTTGGCGGCATTGGGGTCAACCGGCTCCGGCAAGACTCATACAGTTTTTGGGAGTGCCAGGGAGCCTGGTATGGTTCCTCTAGCTCTCCAACGGATTTTCAAGCCCGCTCCAGCGTGTAGCTCTCAGTCCTCACGGTGATTCAGGACCTCCCAACTTAAAAATGGAAATGTTTATCAATAAATGAAACATTTTACATTGTGTTAACCACTTCTTGTTGGTATAATGTCTTTGCAGGCGATTTTACTTATCGATTTTTGAAATATGTGCTGAGCGAGGCAAAGCTGAGAGGATATGTGATTTAACCTCGGATGGACAGGATTTATCTATGCAGCAATCAGCCATAAAAGGGCTTCAAGAGGTTGGGTTTGTTTTTTTAAAATATATATTCAATATTATTCATGATGGAAATTAATTAATGGATGTGGTGTTTCCTTAATCATGCAAACAGGTTCTTGTTCATGATGTTGCGGGGGCAGAGCAGTTAATAGGTCGTGCTCTTCTGAAACGTTCGACAGCTATGACAAATGCCAACAGCCAGTCAAGGTGAATGACTAATTACACTATCATTTTTAGTATATGATTACTTAACATTATGTAATTTGAATAGATTGAAATGCAACTTTTACTGATATGATTATTGGCTGGCATACTTGCAGCCGTTCACAGTGCATCATCAACATTCGCAGAGGTATTGATAGTTCTGATGCAGAAACTGATGAGCAATCAAATTCTACTGTTTTATCTATTGTTGACCTTGCTGGAGCTGAAAGAGAAAAACGGACTGGGAATCAGGTATTCCGTTTTGTCTGCTTTAAGGTTTGGTTGTAATGTAACTACCTTTTCAGCTAGAAACTTCTTTAAAGAATGAGCTATGTGTGATATAGTAACATGTAGGCACACTGTCAGCACCAGTTCAAAAGTATTTGTGTGTTCATTTTAATTTTTGCATGCAGTTCAAAGGCACAAATTTCAATCATGAGCAGTTGGATTGATATTGGATACTTAACTATTTTGAGGGAGTTGATTTAGTGATACAAAAGGTCAATGTTAATGAAAGTTTCTTGTAAGCTTTTTGAAACAAATATTTTATTGCAGGGAACAAGATTGGCAGAGAGCAATTTTATCAACAACACATCGATGGTTTTTGGTTTATGCCTAAGAGTAAGCGCCTTCAACTTGTTTCCTGGATCTTCAAGGCATTCTCAAGACTCTTTTCGATCGGTGTTTTCTCAATTACATATCTGCTTGATGTTTAGTGCAGTTTATGTTGTTCATTCAATCATTCTTAGCTTACTTTCAAGTTATTTCTCTCTATCTTGCTCTCTCAGCATTTGTGTGACTGGTTCTTTTTCTTTTCTTTACCTCTGTTTTCAGTCCTTGTTGGAGCACCAAAAGAAGCCCAAGAAGGCATTGCAGAAGCACTTTCAAAATTCTTTGGTAATGCTTCCCTTGATGACTTCATGTGTTACAAATATTTGATACAGTCTTCTTTTCCCTTTTAACCTACATCTGTTTGATAGATGACATGATCTTTTTTTGCCTCTGTTTAGTGGTGATAGTTAGTACTTAGTATGACTTTATTTTCACACAGCTGACTAGGTACCTTCGAGATTATTTGGAAGGCAAGAAGAGGATGACATTGGTATGTTGTCTTCATGTCAATAGGTGCTTTGCTCATATTATTAACTATGCTAATTGTTCTTCTAGTACTTCATTTTCCTCTTTGCTTCGTTGTAGTCTTAGTTCTAAGACAGTTTTCAATTTCATTTTATCTTATTCTATTTTCATTAGCTATATAACTGTTGTTGAAAGTTTTATTCTGTTGGCAGATTTTAACAGTAAAACCTGGAGAAGAAGACTATCTTGATGCGTCATACTTGCTAAGACAAGCTTCACCTTTCATGAAAATCAAGTAATATTTCTTTCTGTTTTTTTGTTTTCCTTTTCCCTCAGTTTCACTTGAAATTTAACCTGTACAACTTATAAGATGCAGTATTTACATATCTTTCTTCTAGGTTCACTAACATTGAGGCACAGTCCAATTTTCTCTGCAACAAGAGGCAATTCCAAACAACATTTAGGGCTAAGCAGCCTAAAAGAATAAAACTTGGCAGCCGTGATGCTTCCATGGTACCTTTTTTTCCTCTTTAAGGGTGCCGTTTCTTCCTTTCTGGTGTACTTCTTGCATTAGTCTCTACCCCTCTCCCTCTCTCTTGACTTGTGATCCAGCAAGGAAACCAAGGTGTATTAGCAACTTCTTAAGGCCCTGTGTCCACTATGATTAAGAATTTGTGTAATACAATTTTACATTCCTAACTTTAGTTTCAAGAAAGTCAGCCGTGTGTATTTATGCAAAAGCTGTAAATCATATCCTGTTGTGCCACTCTTTTTTCCTTGACATTTCTAGAGCATTTTCTATTAACTATTCAAAAATTCTATAGATTTAAGTGGTTTGGGGTTGTCCATAGTCCATATTCACTTCGCATAATAGGTTTTCATATCCATTGCATCATGTTATGGAAGTGTGATTTTGGATGAACATCATAAATCAACTCGTTGTTGTTTATTCTGTAGCAGTACTAAACTGTTATTAGCATGCCTTTTATCATTTATCATATTTAAGTTTGTTTTCAGATTGAAGGAAAGATTGCTGGAGATGAAAACCGGCTTCATGATGAAGGTTGTTAAATATGTCTTGCTAATTTCTATCGATCTACAAGTTTCTTCTTTTATTTGCATTACTTAGCTCCTTTATCTACTTTCTCATGCCTCCTCTTCGAATGTTTAATATGTTTGCTTATTGCATCACAGAGGACCTGAGAATCTGCAATGCAAAATTTAAAAACTGTACACCTCTAAACTTGAACTCTGATAACTTAATGAAGAGGGAGAGAAATCATCAGATTATGCAAAATTTTGCCAAAGCTTTATGGAGTGTTTTGAAGCAACATAATGAAAAACTGAAGGTAGTAGTTCTGGGTAGCTTGATGTGTTGATGTTTCCTTTTTCAACATGATTTCATTGATAACTAAATTATAGACTCTGGTCATAATCAGGTGGCAGAAAGTGAAATCCAGATCCTCAAAGAAAACCTTAGAAATGAGAAGACAAGATCTATTGAGATGGAGAAAGAGCTCAACAATTTGAGGTCCTTCTGTACTTGCTCTAAGGAAAATTCGGTGGCATCAACCATTGTTAAAGTAGGTGAAAATTTTGAGTCCACGGTACATTCAGAAGGACACACATTTTGCAGCTTTGATGAGGTATGTACTTAAGTAGGAACTTATCTATATTTGAATATGTTTTACAATATCTATATAAAACTTTTTTCATACTTGCATTAACTTATAATACCCGTGTAACTCAAAGAGAATAATTATATTTGAAAACTTTTCTTTAATGTTTAGACAAAACCAGTTTTGGATTCTTCCAATCGCATCAATTCTGAATGCAGTAGCTGTCTCAGAATATGTGACTCAACTCCAGGAGAGGACCATGTACTTTCGCTGCTTTCTTTTTGTTCATTTAATATCATTCTGGTTTCTCGTGAGTCCACTCCTCTTTGTCATCTATAAAAGAGTATGAGTAGATTATTTACTTATAATACCTACAACTTAATTCTACATTCAGAGGAATGTGAAAGTTCTTTCTCCCAACTGCAATTGCTCACCAGAAAATGGCGACCTTGTTCGAAGACAGCAGCAGGACATGTCTTCTCAGGTATATGGATAACTAGGCATTGCTTTCTATAATCCGACTCTGATGTTATCATTTTCACAGCCCTTTCATCGCCAAAGTTTTGACTCAGAAGGTCAACTTTGTCTTTTTTCTCAAATAGAATTCCTCAGACAGTTTGGTCCTTGCCTCTTGTGAAAATGATAATACTTTGTCATGTGGGATTAAGGTGTATGATCAGAGTGGCTCGTTCTATATATCTTATCATTAAATATCTAATGGAAAAGGTTTTAACCATGTTTTTGTGCTTTATCCATCTAACCTATTTTTGGTTGTATATGAAGATATTAAGTCACAAAACTTCTTCAAACTTGAGTGGGCTTGAATGCATTGATGATAAGCAAGAACCGGAGGCCATGGTAGGGATGACACTCAGGCTTCTTTTTGGTAGATTTTTTGGAGAAATTGCCTTTGATGGAAAGAAAATTTTCCCTTTCATTTCTTTTCTCTTTGATAGGATGGATTTTTTTTACTGGATGGTCAGGTGAGAAGTTCTGAAGCTGACGTTAGTTCTCCAAGCATTTGTGTTTCAAACGAAAATTGTCAGATTTTTCAGGTATGGGTGCCACCAATTTCTGAGATCAGGATGCCAATTATATACATTCCATGCATATTCGCAATGGCTTTGACAAATATATTAATGATGTCTAAATTAGATACATGAGAGCTTTCCTGGGACTGGAAATATTCATGAGGATTCAAGTGAGTCAAATTATGTGGTTGCGGAGCATCTTGATCCTAAATCAGATGTAAAAGGTTTGAATTAGAAACTCAACTTTTATGTTATGGACTACGATTGTGAAACATTTTACATCTTGAAAGGCCCTTGTTACCATTTGTCCTGTGGTTGAAACTATGATTGGCCCATGTTGTGATTGAATTCTGGTTGATGTTTTATTTACTTGTCTTTCAGTCTATTGTTTCACCATTCTATATGATTAATATATTTAAGGCTTTTACATTTGGCAGTCAGCACTTCAGGCAATGACAGCAGTGCATCTGTGGAACCAGGTCAACAGCTTGGTGAGAAAAATGAGGTTGGGGTCTGTTCCATGTTTACTTTATAGATGCATTCTCTGATGTCAAAGTTGGCCATTAGTTCTTTTTTCTATGACAACATATCCTACGCTATTTAGGACTTACTGGATTTGCTGGTATCACCTAAGGAAGTTAAACATACTCAACAGCAAGACCTTACGTATGTGCCTGAGACTGAAATCAGACCTGATACCTCCTGCAACTCTTCAAGGAAGGAAAAGCCAAAAAGGTAAGTAGGGTGGCTTCTCACTGGCGCTAGTACATGTCTTACCTTACGTTATTATTTGGTCATGAATGTGTTTGGAATTGCCATCTGACCCTGGCTTTATATTTGCACAAACAGGAGGCTTTTGCCTGCTTCATCCATTCTAGTGAGGGAAATCAGCACTTTGGACGCTGATGAGTTTGACAAACCAAGGGTTAGTTGACAATTCTCTCTCTTTGCATTATTACTTCTCGCATGCTTTTGTATTGGATTTTCGTTGTGATCTGAAGTGTATTACACCCAAGTATCTTGCTCTTCACAAGAAATATTGTGCTTAATAGTTTACGGTTGGTTCATTGTTCAAAATCAAAAGCCACATGGGTTAGAACTTTGAATAGGAAGAGCAAAGAGTAAAGTAGTAAATTGATACTGTTCATTCTAACGTAGCAGCATATCTCCTTAAATTTTCTTTGCAGGGGGATGGAGTTGGAAATAAGTTGGCTGCTTCTGAAAGGCAAAGAACACAGGGCAGCATTTCTCTCCTACGCTTACTTAAGAGTAATCTTCATTCTCTAGTGTAGCACCTTTCATTGTTTTCTGTAAAGCTTGCTTTTGATGTTTAGATGGGTCAGTTTTAGTTTTGGGGGCCACGAAAGTCCAAAGGGAAAGCAAGAGGAGCTTGCCTTTGATTATTGGGTCTGTGGACTCACTTGGACTGCGTTTTAAGCCATTTACAATGGGCTCAACAGTTCGAGCCAGTGGGTCCAATCTGCAGAACCTTTTTCTTTTTTTTTTAATCCTAATTATAAGTTGACATTTGACCTTACAAAGGGGCACCATGAGATTTGGGGAAACTTTCAAATCCGATGATTAATACGTTCCTGAAAATTACGCCTAGTATGTTGGTCCAGTGGTGAACCAAGGTGGTCCATGAACCCAAAAGGCTGCTGATGTTGCCTTTTTCATTATACTTTAATGTTAATTTAATACAAACCTTTCTTCGTCAAAGTTGCCATCATATGCTACTTTCCTTTTACAAGTTTTTGATTAGAACTTTTGTTTATTAGATTCTAAGCACCCTTTAATGGTCAAGACTCGGACTAATGAGTGGGGGATGTGTGACCGCACCCAAAGGTCTTAATCCACGGTTTTACGTTGATTACCTCAAATCTTTTCGCTCTTATCCTTTCTACCTTCTCTCGTCACCACCCTTTTTAGCAATCTTGTCAACCCCAGCATCATGGTTTTTAGCCACTTTTTTCCATAATATCGGATCAAATGGAAAACTACCACATCTTATCTTGAAAAGATTTTGTAAAGAATTTCAATTTTTTTGGAATGAGTAAAAAAAAAAAGAAAACTTAATATGGTTTACAATTTTGACTAAATTTTATATTTAATTTTTATTATAATTTGTATACATGGAGTTCAAAAATTTTATCAAAATTTAAAAGAATAAAAGTCGATTTATATGAATTATAAAAGAGATGAATATTTCGATAGAGACTAAAAAAAGAGTGAAAGATATAACCTAGTTTGTTATACGAAAAAGAAGAAAGAAAAAAATCAATGATGAAAAGAGATTGGGCCCTGAAATTGATGGACTTTTCAATCAGTGGGCTTCATCAAAACATGGGGCTTCGTGCAATCCAGTTTTAAGTTTCTAGTCCACATATAGTTTACCACGGACTCGAAAGCAGGGAATTCCCCTCTTCCCTGCTATGAGCAGAACAATCACACGTGTAAGCGACACGTGACTCAAAACAACATGGGGACCTCGGTTTGACGGTGACAACAAACGATAAGCCCCTGCTCCTCTCCTTTTCAAGGGCTTAGACCTTGTCCACCCTCTCTCTCTTCCCCTCTTTCACCCAAACTCATCATAAAAAAAAAGCCCCACATTTTTAAAAGCATACCCGAATTGACTGTTTTTCGGGTGCGACTCCTGTCTTTTTTTATATTTCCCCCTTTTTTTAAATAATAAATCAATACCGGTTTGACCAACCGACCCGACCCGGAATAGAGTTTCTCATCCTCTCACACGCCCTGCACGTGCCACCCCCTGAACTGGGGAAAGTAAAATGAAAACCGACCCGAAAATTGACAAAGTAAAATCAAAACTAGCAAAACCCCAAAAAAGAATTAAAAAAAAAAAACGAGGAAGAAACGTTGCTCTCTCTCTCTCTCTCTGGTTCGAAAGAGGCTTCACAGAGGACAAAAGCGAGGGTTTTGTGAAGAGAGAGAACCCCCCCCCCCCCCCCCAAACTTGAAAGCCCTAAAAAGGGCAAAACACTATCTCCACAGAGAGGGAAAGCTCAAAGCGAAAGGAGGCAGAAAACAGAAGTGGGAATTTTTTTTAGAGAGAGAAAGAAGTGCGGTGTCGTCTCTCTATTGGACCGGAGCTTCAGAGCTAGGGTTTCGGTTCTCTTTTTTGGAAGCTTTTTTGATGAAGGTGAAGTACGTGTCACGCTTGTAATTATTTCGATTTCGTGCATTTTTTAAAATTCTTTTTTGGGTTCTCAATTTTATTTCCATATTAGCGTTATTAAAATCAGCTATATCTCTGCATTAATTGCGATAATCTTAATTAAATTCGATATCTTTTAAATTCACAGCACTCCTTAAAATATAGGGCATAAAAAAGGTTAGGGTTTTGTGGTGCTGTTTCTTCTGATTTTTAGGGTTAGATCTTCTCTGTGAATGTTAATTTCTCTTTCTTTCCCCTTTTAACCGCTTTAGAGCAAATTAGAGGAACTATTTCATTGTTCTTTCGGGGTGTTTGGTACGTTGGCCTACAACTTATGAGTACTGAGTAGGTTTTTTCTTTTTTTTTTTTCTGCTATTTTGCTTTGTTCATTTAATCTATTTTAGGAATGAAATTCAATTTATTTGGATATCAAATAAGTTTCTGTTAATTCTGATTCTTTAAAAAGCTTGAGATTTCAGTATGTTATTTTATTTCAGGTGTTGAGGAGTGCCGTTATTTTTGTTTGTTGAATCTGTTTTGTTTACATTTTATAATAGTTTGCATGATCAGCTTGCTTGGAAGGTATATTACAATGGTTTTAGATAATTTTCTTTTTATTTTGATGATGATAATCATCAATTATTCTTTTGAAGTAAAGGAATTTACGGTTCTTTATATGAGCATTTTCTAGGGATGGTGGGAATTTGTTGAAGGCTTCAAATTGCAGTTATATTTTTTTGTGAATCAATCTATTCACCTTTCCTTTAGGGGAGGAGAGTTGATACAGAAATAAGGATAAAATTTAGTGCATTAGGAGTTTAACCATTGATTATTTTTTTTCTTGTACATTTTGGAGATCGCTTTGCTTTGGCTACATGATAGAAGGTAGCCTTTCCCATCCCATAAACTTCACACCCCTCCTAGTTGAAAGTTTCAATAACTAACAGTTGCCCTGGCTAATGGTGCTTTGGTGGCACTAGCCTTCACTCTAGTTTTTTTCACTAATTGTTTGACATAATGTCCTCTCTTTGACCCATCAGTCTGGAACCTCCAATCCTGGCATGGCAAGTGGTGTCGATATCGTGCCTATTGTTACCTATATGGCATGCATGAAAATTCACTTAGCAAAAACTTGTCCTTATTGCAGTAAATGGGAACAAAAAAAGAGTGTAATTTGTACTCTGTTTTGTTATCTTGTGAGAGCTTTTATTCTTCAGCCTCTTATATATCACTCATTCAAAGGCACGAAAGGTAATGGCTGTCAATATATGGATAATTGCATGTTTTCTTTATGATACTAAAATCAATCGATAAGTTGGTCTAACACTTCACAATTGTAATGAAAATAGGGGCAAGCTGAATTAAATAACTGTGGCTACTGTTTAATGGATATCTACAGACAACAGCTGCTTTCACTTAATGCTGCCATATTGAATTAATATTTCTGTTCTTGTATGGAAGAATGTTTGCAATATTATGTAACTAAAATATTCTTTTCAAGAGATGTAGTGCTGTTAATATATTACTTGAACCCTGTCTTTACATAGCTATGCTACTCAGTTTGATGTAACTTGTGCATATTTTTGGCATCATAATGGATGAAGAACTTAGTATCAGAAATCTGGAGCAGAATTAACCATTTATGTCTTTCCATTTTACAGGTCTCTTTTTAGATAGTCTTGAAGCTTCACCCCTGTTCTAGATGGAACAAAAGTTCTCAGCATGTTACATAGTTTTCTGTGTTTGGTGGTTTTGCATCTGAAGCACCATGACGCTGGAAGATTTTTTTACCCTGACCGAGATGAAAGATGGGCTCACAGCCCCTTCACGAGTTGAGGAGCTACTAACTGTAATGAAGAAGGAGAAAGATTCTGTTGTGAAAAATATCAGTGATGCAACCAGGCAGTGGGCTGCTGTTGCAAGCACAATTGCTGCCACAGAGAATAAAGATTGTCTCAATCTTTTTATTCAACTAGATGGAGTCTGGTATCTGGACAGATGGCTCAAGGGTGCTCAAGAATTTGGTAATGACTCAAGTGACAGTTTTGTGGAAGAATCAATTACTGCACTCCTTCGAGCACTTGAAAAGTTGCATAGAAATAATGAGAGGTCTATTTCTTCTGAGATCTGGATTACTGTCAAGAATCTTCTTGGCCACAAGAGCTCTCGAGTTCAGGATGGAGCCAGATTGCTCTTTGATAACTGGAAAAGAAGTAGAGTTACTGATGATGTTCATGGTGGTGTTGGTAGTGGTGGACATATTTCTGACTATGGGATTTCAGACAGTGCAACCGTTACTGGAGAAAATAGTAGGCGCGAATGTTCTGCCAAAGAAGGTCCTGTTTCAAGGGGAAGTACTGATGAAGAAAATACTGGAGCTGATGCTGCAAAGAATGAAAACCTTCCTTCAAGTAGCCTAGATGGTGTTCAATTAGAAAGTTCTAAAGAGTTACACAGTGAAACCACTAATGATGAGCTCCAGTCCCACATATATTCAGACTGTGCGGACATGGAAAACAGATCTCCAAATCATCTGTCCTCCTCTTTAGTTTCAAATCCTGCTCAAGAAAACTCGTCCACGAAGGAAGATCTTCCTGCAAAAACTGTGGAAGAAACTGCTTCCCTTGAGACCTGCAGTTTACCAGATTCAAAGCAAGAAAATGTTGAGGTTTTGGATGCTCAGAATTTAAATGAGTTATCAAGTGATGAAAAGCAGAAGTTGGATATGACAGTTTCTTCCTCTAGTACTGTGGAACATGTACTGGTTTCTTCTGGTGCTGGTGTTGGAAGCGCTCAGGAGGCTACAAAAGAACCTAATTCACAAAAAGATGCTGAAGCCAATAAGAGTGATGTTCTAAAATCTGTTGCACTTGGTGGTGATAGGACGCCTGTATCTGAGACGAAGAAGATGATGGGTGATGCGGGGGTTATAAATCATTCAGGCAATGGTTCACAGCTATTCAAGACTGCAGGTCAAGACAGTGAGTCTCATTCTGGCATGTTGCGGAGCTCCTCTGACAATGAATTTATATATAGAAAGCCTAAGGATCTGGTGACCACTTTTTCCAGGATGGAAGGCATTAGAACAACAGATGAAAATAAGGAGAATTGTAGAGTTGAAGATTTGAGGGGTGGTTCCAAGTTTACCCCTGGTCCTGATGTGATTGATAAGAGAATGTCTGATATTGAGCTTGAGTATGGCATAGTTGATGCTCTAGAAGTTGCCCGACAAGTTGCTCAAGAAGTGGAACGAGAAGTGGTAGATGACAGAGAGCCTTCATGCAGCTCTTCAGAGAAGATTTCAGAAGGTGGAATTAGGCAACCCAGTACCCCAGACTCCATAAATGGAAAACAAGACCTACCCACTGAGGTCATACCAAAAGAGGTGTCAACTGGACCCAATCAGTCTGCTGAAGCATGTACTGAGGGGGAGGGGCACATAATTAATCCAGATAATCCAGACAATGAACCAGAAAATGACTTGCATGATTTAGAGTCCTCTCAGGTGACTGTGGCTCAAGAACCTGAACCTAACACAGAGAAAAGCCTATGTGATTTTGATCTGAACCAAGAAGTTTGTTCTGATGATGTGGAACGTGCAGCAAATTCTATCTCCACCCCCATTTCAGTGGTTTCTGCTTCAAGGGCGGCAGCAGCTCCTGGCTTACCTGCAGCTCCTCTACAGTTCAAGGGGGAACTTGGGTGGAAAGGGTCTGCTGCCACAAGTGCTTTTCGCCCAGCATCTCCTCGCCGAAACTCTGATGTTGATAAGACTTTATCCATTGGGGGAACAAGCAGTGGCTCAAAACAAAGGCTGGATTGCCTTGATTTTGATCTTAATGTTGCCGAGGCTGGTGATGAAAAAGGTGCCGAACTTATGTCAGGGAAACAGGTTACAGCCTCATCAGGCCTCCACTCTGCAGAATCTTCACTGGATGTGAGTCCAAGAAAATCTGAGAGACTCAAGCTGGATTTAAATCGTATGAGTGATGATGGTGATGCTCCAGCATTAGATACAAGATTAGAGGGACGACTCTTTTACAACAGGAATGGGCATCGTAGCCCATCACCTGCCTCTTCATCATCATCGATGCAGCCTTCTCTGAGGAACATCGATTTGAATGACAGACCATATAGTCACAATGATGCTTCAGAATTAGGGCCTTACAATGGTATATCTTCCCGAAATGTAAATGCATATGGAGGGCCTAAACCAAATGATCCTGTTATTTCTATAATGGGTACTAGAGTGGAAGTCAATAGGAAGGAATTTGTTCCTCAGGTTGTATCCTTACCAAATGGCAAGGCTCTCGAGCCTGCAACTGATGCAAGCATCACAAGAACTGGAGGTTTTATGGGGTTGGGTCCCACTGTGTCGTATACACATTCTCCTGCTTTTAGTTATAATGGACTGACTATGCCACCAACAGTGTCCTTCTCTCCTGCCATTTATGGGGCTAGTGGCTCAATCCCCTATATGGTCGATTCAAGAGCACCTATTGTGCCTCAAATTATGGGTTCTACATCAGCTGTTCCTCCACCTTACTCTCAACCACAGTTCATTATGAGCATGAGCAATGCCCCTGTTGGTTTAAATGGTTCAGGGTCCTCACGGCCTAATTTTGATCTGAACACTGGTTTGGCAATTGAGGGAGGAAATAGAGATTCCACGGGCGTAAGGCAGTCTTTCATGCCTGGTCAAAGCAGGTCAATGGAAGAGCATTTAAGGGCAAACTCACAACCCTCCTCGAGTTCTGCAGTTGGTGCAAAAAGGAAGGAACCAGACAGTGGGTGGGAGCCATACCAGTTTAATTACAGACACCACCAATTTCCATGGAAATAGTAAGTTCATATTTATGTTGCTCCTTCCTCTCTTGGGATCATTTCATAAGTCCAAGCTAATTGATGCTTGCATTGCCAAAGATACCTGGAAAATCAAGAGCCCATTGGCTTTCGTGGGAGGGGAGTTTGAGCTGAATAAAACAGGGGAATTATGAATGTAACATGATTCATGAGATTGATTGCCGAAGGGAGGGAAAAATTAGGTTTAATTGTTTTAGTTTTTGCTTATTTTCTTGTTTTCCTTTTTGTGTTCCATAGAAGGCCATTGCAACCATAGAATGCTTGGTACATGTAGTTGTAACTTATTTTCCATATATGTCAAAGAAATTTAAAGAAACTGAGCTCTTCTACCATTCTTTATTCTTCTTTTGGCAAACAATTTTGGTTGTTAACATGACAGATTATCACATATTTGACTGCTTGAAATTGGTGTATACCGTCCTTCATATTGTCACGTTTCAGTTTGTCAATTGTTCCCTGCTCTTTGGATGCGTTTATTTATTTATCCTAAAGCAGTGAATACTGCTAAAACAAAGAAACAAACGGCTATGGTTTTAGCAGAAACTATAGGGAAAAGGGCAAAAGAAAACAAAATTATAGAGTAATGAACTAAATCTCCGTTACATTTATCTTTTTGGTTTCTTTTATGTTCGTCCACATAGCATGCATCGATCCTCTTTTCAAGTTACAAGATGTTTTGTCTTTCAATTCTTATTGTAAAATCATTTTTGGTTTAGACTGGAATATGTTGGGCTATTGCAAAACATCCTTTCCCATGAAGGCTGATGGGACGACTTCAATACCTATTTGAACAAAATTGACTTTCATTGCAGATGTAATCGTCCGTTTGGTTCTATGAAAATAAACGCATTTTCAAAAACATTTACATTTTACAATGAATACCTTGCAGTATTTGAAAACTAATTCTATAATGACAGTGTACAACACAGACATCATCCTTCTCCCTCCTTATCGGTGCAGATCCTGATCATTGTAGTCACTTCTGGCAGTGTCTACTGACTGGACCATATGACCCATAGGCTGCTCCCACCAGCATAGAGAGCTGCAAAATTTGGTACCCAGTAGGTAGTCGTGCTTGTGCTACCTGCGCTTGTAACTGGAAAAGAAATAAAATACTCCCATTAGTGAGAAACAATATTCTAGCATTTTGAAATGTAGAACTGATATCAGCAATAAACAAGCAAACAATAAAATACAAGGAAAAGGTTTACAATAATACTAAGACTAAACTGCCATTCGGTAAATTGCAGAAGGTACTTCAGCAGATTTGATAAATGACCACTAGTAGTGTAAGACCCCAACTGAGATCTCCCACTTGATTTCAATGCAGAAAAAAGTTCATATAGATCTTCAGAAAAACAAGTCCGAAAAATGATAAGAGAAGTATATCATGTTTCATACCGTGATTTGCTCTTAAATGAACTCTTGGACTTTTTCCTTCCTGCACCACTAGTACTTTTCTGCCTTTTCTCACTCATGTCATTTTGGAATAGCTCCCGCATCTCTTCTGTCCTTGATTGAGTTCTTTGGTTAGCATGCTTCGATTTCTTGTTGGATTTCTTCACAATTTTGCCAGAATCTACAGCCTTCTTTACAGCTTTTACTGCCTTTGCTCGCCTGTAAGCCAAGTCAACCAACGATATCCCTTCCTTCTCTTTCTTATTTTTTCCACTACCCTGCAGTTCTCATATATGAGTATCACATGGTAGCACAATGAAGTAAAAAAAAAAAAAATTTGGTAGCCATAACACAAAAATCAGAAAACAGATAATTGAACAGTAAAACATGTTTCAAAGTTGAGCAAGAAACTTGGGACAGCACTCAATTTTGCGAGCCAAGAAGGAAAAGAGAAACCTAGATGAAGTGCATATTTAAAAGCATATACTTTATACAGCCTAAAAATGGATTTGATTTCCAATAAAGGAAGAGATGCATACTTCTGATTCATTCATTTCACTTTGATCCTCCAACATTTCTCTGGCTGCTTCCAGTTTTCGACGTTTCTTCCTAGGTAAATTTTTCTGTTCAACAGATGTTAGCAGCGTGCACCATGCAAAAGTTATAAAAGCAAGTTTGAAATGAGAAAACTGTACAACCTCGCGCTCTCGCTTCCTTTTTTCCTTCATCTTAAGGTCCTCAGCCTGTTGGGCGCTGATGACAGCATTTGCAGAACCTTTTTCTGTTTCTACAGATGCCTGTCAAATGATATAATGCCATGTCATCAACAAAATTCTGTCATATCACAATAGCTAAACATGCAATTCTATTAAATACAACTTGTGTATGCCAACTTATGGACTAGTGACAGCAATACGTGCAAATCAAAACTCAAATCAAAGATTGCTTACCTTTGCTGCCTTTGCTACAAGCTTTTTCTCCTTTTCAGTCATAAACCAGGTTCTTTTAGGTCGTGCATAAATTTCGTCCTTATGTGCGATCATATTTTCAGCCTTGTGTCATGGAAGCACATTAGATTACATATACTAAACAGTGAAGTTGAACATGAGAAAACAATAGGCTCTGATACCAGCCAGCCATTGAAAAACTAAACATATAAACTGACAAATAATAACATAGAAGTGTGGAATCAGTAGAAATGTAGGGCTATATTTTCTGAGACATCTAAGTAAAAATAGCTTGAATCAGTGCAGATCAAATACCTTTGTTGCTTCCATTTCAGCTTTTCTTAGGGCTCGCTCTGCCCTGCAGATAATCAGAATCTATCATAGCAGTACAAAGAAAACAACAGAAATAACTTTGAAAATGAAACAAAACCAGACCTCTCCTCTTCAATAACTTCAGCCACTTTGTCTTCCTTCTCCTCAATTTTCTGAGACCACTTAGCAATAGACTGCTCTGCAACAATCCGACTCTTCAACTTTGAACCTACTCTCTTTGCCTATCAAATTTAAACACCCAATATAGAGTTACAAGCAAGAGAAATTTCAAATTTCTGATAGGAAATGTTTCAGCTACTTTTTCCAATAGGGGGAACTGTTTTAGATTTGTTGATGCAATCGAACTTTAAGAAAGTATTGCAGTCAAAGCAAGATATTTTGGCCTTAAAGCATCTTTTAAATTTGAAGTTTCATAATCATAAGTAATCTTTTTATTCAGGACATCATAATTCTTTACCACCACAAGAACCAGCACTAATAACATGCATAATCACTTCTCATACCAAAACTTTCATGAAGCAGACAATAAATGCTCCATGTCTAGGATCCAAAGAAGCAGCAAATAAAAGTTAAAACAGGCCCATTACAGACCGGGAAGAATATGACTCACAATGGCTTTCAATAGAGATCGATCATTGTCAGTCACAAATGTAACAGCATATCCTTCTCTACCTGCTCTTGCTGTCCGACCAACACGGTGAACATAGCTGCATAAAGAAAAAAAAATAACAGAGCCATCCGGTTGCAAATTGAGCATCTTGCACATCGAAGAGAAGTTCCAAAGAATTTGTTGATAAGAGAAAGATAGTGCATGCTGGTAATACATGCTTATAAGAGTGTGGATTCTACCTTGTAATATCTCGAGGACAAGCATAATTAATAACTGTCTCAACACCAATTATATCAAGTCCCTACAATTACAACCATTCAGAACAAAGTGTCAGGAGATAATACAGCTAGAAGTGCTGAAAGTATTGGAGGTATTGGGATATAGGCATGTAATTATGCAAGACTAAGGAGTTGACCATTTACAATGGCCAAGATCTATCACACAAAGGCACATGGAAGTCACAAACTTTTGAGGACATTGGGGATGGGTTTTAGAATATCTACTTACTCGAGCAGCCACATCAGTGGCAATTAAAAAATCAACTTCCTGTTTCCTAAAACGATCCAAGGCCTACATGAACAGCAATCAGTGAGAAGTAGATAACCAAAATGCAGGGGAAAAAGAAGAAAAAAAAGAAGCCCAAGAAACCAGGAAAAGCATTTTTCAAAGATACTCCAATACCTAATAAGAAGCCTCACCCCCAATGGGAGCAACTACAAAGAAACACCTATAGAATCTACTTACATCAAGGCGCTGGACTTGAGTTAGATCTCCATGAAGCTCAGCTGCTTGAAGGCCAGCCAACTGAAACAAAATCTTCAACCTGTGTGCAGCCTGCTTGGTTCCACTGCCAAATGAGATGGACTATCATTTCTAAAGTCATATAATTGACAAAGTTCGACAACAAGGTTGGCAGCTTTCATGGACAGGATGACCACAAAGGATAAAAAAAGGGTTTGACCAGTGATATAGGGGGTAAAGAACACTCATCAGCACAAAACATGGTTATATATTAAACTGAAATAAAAGAGTAACAAATCATATTTTCAGTATTGATTCTAAGTTTTTCCTCAGAGGTGAGAACAAGTGTAGTCATCCATAAAGAAACAGCAAATTAACGAAATGTGACATTAGTATCAAAACATCTGAGTATCCTAATTGATATAAATAGTCAAATCAGCATGATTATCTACATATGTGTGATAAAGACCTGAAGATGATCACTTTGGATGTGAAAGTCTTTGAACACAATGACAGAAGAACTGCTTCTTGATTTACTTCACGCATTCGACGTATCCTTACAACCCTGCACAAATAATATTAATGATCACATAGTCAGAATACAGAACAGTGGAAAACGGCAAGCAAAACAGACTGAAAAAGTACTAAGAAATTTACTCCTCAGTCAATGTTGCTGGCCGTTTTGCTGATGGGTCAGCTGAGAGACGCAAGGGTCTGGTCAAAGAAAGCTTGACAAGCTCATCAACTTCTTCTGTCATTGTAGCTGAAAACAGCATAGTCTGTCTCCTTTTAGGACAAAGACGGACCTGTAGATAAGTTGCAGCAGATCACATACAAGTGAAAAGAAACAAATTCAATTCAAAGCAGGTAACATAAGTAGGTAGATTAGTAAGTGAAAATTATTGCTATTAAATGGAAAAGGAACTAGTTTATCTACATATTTCCATTTAATTACTCCTGGCAGAATAAACTATTACTGCTTCCAAAAGGGATAGCAGCTTTACCTCGGCATCCTACTACGTCATAAGAATTAGACAAAGCCTGTCAATTTAGGAAGTCAATAATAAACCACTCATCCACATCATTTAATGAATTCAATATATTCACTTATCATTACAACTCATATATAGAAATAGATATGTAAGAAGGAGGTACCAATTCATGAATTTCAGCACTGAATCCAAGCTCTAGAAGACGATCTGCCTCATCAAGGATCAAAACTGCAAGATCGTCCAAATCCACAGACATGGAATTGCGCAAATGGTCTATCATGCGTCCAGGAGTAGCCACAACAATGTCAGGCATTAATCTCAAAGCTGACTCTTGTGCCTAGTATAACGATGACGTCAAAAAATAGTGGACAAGATAAGCATAGAAATACATATAATTATTTAAATTGGTAATATCAACTTTCAAGTAAGCAGGCTGTATAAGAAGGGCTCTGTATTCATCTGAAAAAAATATCCTTTTATTTGTCATTACGAGAGTTTCAATGATATCAGTTACAGAAACCAGGCAAAAGGTTCAAAAAGTTTAGAAAAGGGTGATTAACATTTATTGACTGAAATAAGTGGATGCAACTTCAACTGAGTTAAAGACAAAGAAGCACATAAAAAGGAGGAATGAAAGCATCAGAGGAATATCCTTTTGCCAGTACCAAAGGTGATTGCAAATTTAGCTAAGTAAGGATGGAAATCAACAGGTCAAACCTTTAATGAAAGCCCACCAACAACCAGACAACATCTAATATCAGTAAACTGAGCAAGTTTCTCTATCATACTGTGAACCCTGAAACATATGAACAACAAGTAAGATTTACACCTTAATGAATCACCACAAATACAAATTAAAGATATTTATAGTTTCGATAAAGCTTGAAGCCTCAAAAGATTTAACTGTAAAGCCTAACAAATTTTTGCAATAAACTATCCATGTATGCAAATCTACAAACTGATATCCACTAGCTCATGATAACATAATTGCATTAGCAAAAGTTCTAAATTTCCTTACACAAAGCATAACCACAATCCCGAATAAATTTGTGATAGAACATGAAATTGTTCAAAGTATTATGTCTACTTACTGCACCGCCAACTCTCTCGCCGGCGTAAGGATAAGAACCCGTATCGCTGAAATCCGTTTAGGACGGAATAGCAGCCTTTCTAGTGTAGGTAACGCGTAGGCAGCCGTCTGCATAAGGATTAAAAATATAAGCATTTGAAAACAAATCAGATATCTAATAAAAAAATTAGCGGAATAGAAGCGATGAAGATCAAAAGAAATATACCTTCCCAGAACCAGTAACTGCGCTCCCGCATATATCGCGCCCGGTCAAGGCTAAGGGTATACATGCAGCCTATAAAAGAAAATAGGCAAAGGGTTCATTCAAAAAACTTCAATAATGAATTAAAAATTTATAAAATGAAGTGAAAATGGAGACCTGGATAGGTGTAGGCTTAGTGTAACCCAACGCCTCACAAGCTCGAAGCAAAGGGCGCGAAAGATTGAGCTCCATGAAAGAATTTGCATGAAAGGACGCTCCTTCAGATGGCGCGAAGAACGATTTACTCTCACCTGCATTGCTCTTTTCCTCATCATCATCTTCTGATCTATAATCCACCTGATAAATAGAAAACAGATATTAATCCAAAACAAAACGAATTTTAAAATTTAAAAGTCAAAGAATAGAGTAATGAGAGAGAATTACTTGTTTGTCGGGTTCCGAATCGGAGATCTCCTCTTGCTGCTCTGGAGCAGAGCTTTGTTGGAGGATTTTGGAGATTTTGAAATCGACGGAGGTGGTTCCACGGCGTGCGTGTTCTTCTGCAACGGATTCGGAGTAAGAAGCGAAGTCCCATGGGGATTGAGACTTGCGTTTCGGTTTAGAAGGTTTCTCTTCCGCTTCTGCTCCTTCTTCTTCCTCTGCTTCTTCATTGTCTTCTTCCTCGGATTCCTCGAACTCGGGTTCTTCATCGCTGGGTGCTTCGAATATGAAACTCGGAGCCATGGGTAGAATGAGGAGCAAAGAGAGTTTTCGTTCCGCGGTTTGGAAGTGGAATTTCTAAACGATGGGAGGCAAAAAGAAGCGAGAAACGTTAACGGTGTCATTGCTTTTACTTCAAGACCAAAACCCATAAACCCTAACTTTTATGTAATACTCTCCGTTTTAATAATTGGGTTGGGTCAGAATGAGCTTCTTGCCTGGTTCGATACAGGTCCATAAAAAGATTTGCATTTTGAAACTTGGACCGCAGAACCTAACCATGGGCCTGTGGCCAATACTGAATCAAATCTCCCTTCTTATTTTTTCTTTTTCCTTTTGTTTTTTTTTTTACAATTTATACTTGTTTTTCTTATCTGCATCTACATATATTAAAAGATGTCCCTAAATAGGCTAATTGGTTGACACATATATAGCCTAATTATTTAGCTCGATTTGGATTGAATTGTGTCCAAGACATGTGTCCAAGACATGTGTAGTATTTTTGTTATTTGTTGTCCCTAAGTAGGTTAGTTAGTTGACACATGTGTAATATGTTTGACACGTGGTGCCTTGATTTGGGTTGAATTGTCTCCGGATATGTGTGGTATTTCGTTATTTGTTGAGGGTGTTTGTTTAATTTTTTTTCCTGATGAGGTTTCGGGTATTTTAGAAGATGTTGAAGGTAATTTTGTGTGTTTATATTTACTTGCTTATTTTTTATTGAGTTATTTTTGGTGTTTTGCAAAAATATTTTGAGTTTTGTTGTCTTCACAATGATGGGGGTTTTATGGGGTTTTGGTATTTTAGAGAACGTTGAGGGTTTTTTGGTCTTTTCCCCCTTGACTTTCTCATTTCCGTAAAGAAAATTGTTATCTTCTCAAAATGTTACATGAGCATTTTTGTCTTTTAAGGAGGTAACGATTTTTATGGGCTTCTCAACATTTTACAATATGATAAAGGTAGTATGGTGCTGTTCATGTGAACTCTTTTCTTTTTGTTGACGATATAAAATTTAATTTTTAATGAATTCTTGATTTATTTTGAGTATTTTACTTGGATAAAATGTCCTATTTCAATTGTTTTATGGTTTTGCTTATATTTTAATGTCGTTATATTCAGGAGTAAGTTTAATTAAGAAAACTTTCATGCCTATTAAATACTATAATTTTTCAGATATTTTTTGAGATATATTTTCCCTAAACCTTAATGAGATAGACTATTTTATTTCAGTGGTTTTATGTTTCTAAACATACATTATTGCTTTTGTACTAACGACTACCTTTATAATGTTACTCTTTTTGTTAGATGTCATTAGATTTCTAAAATTGATGACTAGAGTTTAACAACTTTAGTTGAATTACAGAATAAATAAAGTAAGAAACGTGATCTATACATAAAAAAACCTGACGTAAATAATAATACTAATAACTATACTCACCACCACCCCTCAATTTTTTATTCTTTTTAAAAATCATATAATAAAATTTAAGATATATATTTTTGTCATTTCTAGTTATATTGAACAACTTTTTTTGGAATAGCGATAAGCTTCGTAGCAAAACCATTAATTAGTTTAGGTTCGATTTCTGTTGAGCTCTAATTTTAAAATTTTTTCCTTTTTTGTTGATGGCTAGACTTTTTTTTTTTTTTGTGTTATGTTTTTTTTTTTTTCTCACAGTCACTTCTCACACATGATTGGAATATTTTTTTCAATTTTAATGAAATAGTATTTTATTTTTCTTTTTTCTTCTCACTCAATTTCCAAGATTTCCCTTTAAAAACAATCATCACTTCCTCTAATCAAAATCTCATGTTTTGTGCCTCTCTCTCCCTTCCTTCTTTCACTTATTTTACTTTTAAAATATTTTTTCAATTTTAATGAAATGGTATTTTGTTTTTCTTTTTTCTTCTCACTCAATTCTAAGAAATTTCCTTCAAAAACAACCATCACTTCCTCTCACCGTAATCTTATGTTTTTGTGCCCCTCCCTCCTCTTCCTTATTTCACATATCTATTTTACAGTTTTTTTTTTATTTGGATTATTTCTTTCCCCTGCTTTGAAACCATAAAACAAACAATTAAAGGAAAGTAGAAACAAAAAATAAAAAAACATATCACTCTAAACAAACTTTAATTTTTTTTTATTATCTTAAATGTCGTAAATTCATGCAAATTGAATTAATAGAATTGAATTTTTTACTTTAGAAACTGGTTATCTTTGTTAATTAACTTCTCAAATGATTATAAACAAACATTGCACACAACATACAAATATAGATTGTTTAAAATAATAGAATCAGCTTAAGTTTAATTTATAATTAATTCTATCTTTTATTATTTTAAACTTATTTACAAAATTTTTTAAATCAATTATTGAAAAAATTTTACAAATTACTCTTCTCATTATTCATTATTATCTACAAACTTAATTTGATTAATTTCTCAATTATCTTAAAAATTCATTCACTTTCCTTAGTTCATTTATGTTTAATAATTATAAAAAAAACACAATCTTGAATTTTTTTTTTTACTATTCAACTCCATGTATCATGTTAATGAGTTATTTTTTCGGTAGAATCATGATAATTGAAAAATATTTAAGTTATAAACATCAATTTTTTTTTCTTAAGTAATAAGAGAAAATTGCTTGTTTGTGGAGTTCAGAATCGGAGGTCTCCTCTTACTGTTATGGACCAGAGCGTTGGAGGATTTTGAAGATTTTGAAATCAACGAAGGTGGTTCCACGACGTGCGTGTTATTCTGCAATGAATTCGGAGTAAGAAGTGAAGTCCCATGGAGATTGAGACTTACGTTTTGATTTAGAAGGTTTCTCTTATGCTTCCGTTTATGCTCTTTGTTCTTCCGTTGCTTCTTCATTGTCGTCTTTCTTGGATTCCTCGAGCTTGAGTTCTTTGTCATTGGGTGCTTTGAATATGAAACTTAGGTAATGTTTGATACGAAAAAAGTGGAAGCACATTATCTATAATATATTCAATTAAATTATATTATAATATTTATTTTGTAATAAATTACTGTAATGTAAGATTATAATATAATCATATTACAGTTAAGGAATGTAATATGATTGTAGTAAAAAATCAATGTAATCATATCACATTATATTTTGTAATATTATTAAAAATATTTTTATCATTCAACTTTATTATTTTGTTAAAAATATTTTATAATATTATAATTAAAATAAAAATATTAAAATATAATATATAATATAATAATTAAAATATAATATAATATAGTATAATAAATTAAAAATTATATAATATAAGTAAAAGAAATTAAAATAAAATATATAATATAAAAAATTATATTAAAGAAATAAAAATAAAATATATAAAATTATAATAAAAAATAAATAAAATATATGATGTTAAAAATATATTTAAGAGATGATATTATATAAAAATTAACGATAAAAAATATAAATATATTACACTTACATTTTAATAAATAAAAGTCATTATGAAAATTAATATTATATTTTTAATAAAATACTTATAAATTTAATATTATAATATTATTTTTTATATATTTTAATAATTACTTTATTTATATATCAAATATTATAATATTATGTTTTTTACAACCACATTACTGTAATCATGTTGTGCTGTAAAGTATCAAGCGTCATATTCAAGACATGGGAACAGGATGTAGAGCAAGCGAGTTTGCGTTCCAGTTAGGTCCAGGTACATAAAAAAAATTTGGATTTTGGAACTTGACCGCAGAACCTACCATGGGCCTGTGACCCATACAGAATCCGATCTCAAATTTACAACCCGTACTGAATCAGATCTCACTTCTTTGTTTTGCTTTTTTTTTTTTAACAACTTATACTTGTTTTTTCATTATTCATTATTATTTACAAACTTAATCGGATTAATTTCTCTATGATTTTAAAAGTTCATTAACTTTCCTCTCTCGATTTACAGTGTATTTATGTTTAATAATTATAAATAAAAAGCATGATAGGTTTCCAAAATTGTTATCATTTTACTATTAGATTACTACTAGAATTGTCATAATTAGAAAATATGTAAATTATAGACATTTATTTTTTCAAGTATTGTTTGTAAATAAAATATTGTCATTTTATTAGTAAAAAAAATTAAAATATTTATTTTTAAAAAGTAATTTACTTATTTATAAATTACATTATTTGATTAAAAGATAATTCGATATGATTTTGGGTAAGTGGTTTATACACATAAGTTTGTCCCTCTCCATAAAAAAATCGAAACACCTCAGTCCCTTTCTTCTATTGGCCACGAAAGTGGGTCTTTTGAACAAATCATTGCATCAGTTTCTTCAACGAAAGTGCTGGGACAATGGATGAAAAAACTACCCCGATCAACACGAGTCATTCGAAGACTTGAAAAGCGAACACGATAAAGACTTATATACAGTTGCACCTGCTGAGAATCTTCCACTTTTCGACTTCTTTCCATGGTGCCAAAATCATGTGGTCGATGACCCCAAGTCATAAATCATGACATTAATTTTTTAAATAGACTTAAACTTATCTTTAGGGCATACCTATGTTTTCTGCAGAAGAGAAACGTAATTCAAAATGAAGTAACTTTGAATCAAAGCAATTTTTCTTTTTTTTTAATAATATTTGTTTGTCGAGTATTAAAATGATATCTCACTCGGATATGGAGATTGAACCTATCAAATAATCCCCTCCATGGTCTTTGGCCAGTAGCTTTATAATTTTATTAAAAAATAAAATAAAATATTTTTCCAAAGCTTAGTATATATATATAGTTTTATAAACTATAAGGAACTAAATTCTATCCAAATCTCATCCCAATAAATTTCATTTATTGTTTCTATTACAATGTAAAGATATCATAAAGGAATTATGTTATACTTTTATTAACATAAAATAGGAAAACTTGTTATATACTGGTTTTAACAAATATATACTAAGGCGGTTGATTTGTTAGATTTAAACTCCTCAAATTTTTTTTTAAAAGAAAAAAATTTAAAGGAGAGTGTTATTGCTCAGACTTAAAATTTTATTTCAATCCGATTTTGCTCTTACCTTTAAAATATTATATCTTTTTTAAAATAATTTGAGTATTTTCTTAGTATTTACCTTTTATATTTATCTTAAACTTTATATTTTATTATTTTAGAGCAAATGAAAATAAAATATTTACAATTCCATCTAACATAAAATTGGAATGCTACGAATCATTATTCTCTTAAAAATTGGTATAACTTATTATGATTATCCACACATTTATTGTTTCAAGAATTATTCTAAATATATGAAGAGAATATGATAATAGATTCATAATTTAATTATGGTGAATTCAGGAATAAATGTGTCATTCATAAGTATGGTGAAGTCAAGAATAAATATGATATACTAGTTTGACTCTCTAATTCTTATGGGTAGATAAATGATCAATGATATTTTAAAATGGAAAAATTTGCCGAACTTAAAGCATGAAAGTATAGTCCGTGGTTGGAGTACAGATATTCCCGCCACCAAACATGCCCCGTAGAACTATCTAGAAATCTTAATTCATCCACGTCAAGCACGGAATTAACATCCAATCGTGATACGCCACGTTTCCAAAATCAAAACCGCTTGATCATCCACCGTTGACGATCCATCGGTCAAGTAGACTACAGGTGCCGAAGTCGTCTCGTGGGGCCGGCCATAACACTAGGCTTCTCCACGTCAAAGAGACAAACAGAAACCAATAACATTTCGCCACGTTCGATGAACAAAACCCTTAACCGTTCGATCCTCCATGCTGGCACCGCTAACCAATCGAAACACTCCTAACACCAGCGTCAGTCCCTAGTAGTCCAATCCACGCAAGATCTAAAGCCTCCCCATGACTAAAACCTTCGCTATATAAAAACTCGCGAACCGACTCAACATATCCAATAGATAACCAAATCTTAACTGATTATTCCACTGAGTCTAAGCTACTAGTAAAAGAAGCCGAAGCAAACAATGAGGAAGTGGGCGATCCCTTCCGCTTTGATTCTTCTTTGCCTTCTCAGTCTCCTCTCAGATCAAGGTTAGCTCACGTTGTTTTTGTTTTTCGTTTCCAGAATTTTTTTTATCGATTATATTAGCGTTCGAATGCTGAATCTGGATCTACGGTTGTTTCAGGGAGAAAAGTACAAGCAAATGCTGATGAAGGAGCCGTAGATCCTCCAAAAGTTGAGGAAAAGATCGGCGCTGTGCCTAACGGTTTACAAACTGATTCTGATGTAGTTAAAAGGTTGGTATAGTTCTGTTTTAGAATATGCTGTTCTTTACTTTTTATCTTTATTTGTTATATTCTGAATCTGTAAATAATTTTCGTTTCTTTTTATTTTTTCAGAGAATCGGAATCGATCTCTTCGAGATCGCTTCGCAGTAATGCGGAGAAGTTTGAGTTCCAGGCTGAGGTGTCTCGGCTTATGGATATTATTATCAATTCTCTTTATAGCAACAAGGATATTTTCCTCAGGGAGTTGATATCCAATGCTTCTGATGTATGTTTTCTGTCTTTCTTTTGTGAATGTTTTCGGTTATTATTTATGAACTTAATTTTTGAATGGATTTTTTTTTTAAATTTTAGGCGTTGGACAAGATTAGGTTCCTTTCACTCACAGACAAAGAAGTTTTGGGTGAAGGTGACACTGCCAAGCTGGAGATCCAGGTTAGTGTTACACTTTAGAACATTGTGTTGTAGAATATTAATGTAGAAAACTCGGTTAACCAATAATTTTAGGGAGAATTACTATAATGCTGTAAAAAGAGCATGTAAATGGAGAATTTCTGTGTCAATATTGATGCATGTAAAGAAGAACTGTATCTTGTTTGAGCCTTAAAACGCGATGGCATTGCAGATTAAGCTGGACAAAGAGAAGAAAATTCTCACACTTCGTGACAGAGGTATAGGAATGACCAAAGAAGATTTAATCAAGCACTTGGGAACAATTGCGAAGTCTGGAACTTCTGGTAAGTGAATCTTAGGTTTATTTACTGCAATTGCTACTGTTAAAGCAGAATAAAATTTGATTCAAGTATTAATGACGTAATAATTGATTTTTCTTTTGTATGCAGCATTTGTTGAGAAAATGCAGAGCAGTGGAGATCTTAACCTGATTGGGCAGTTTGGAGTTGGGTTCTACTCTGTATATCTGGTGGCAGACTATGTTGAAGTCATTAGTAAACACAATGATGACAAACAGTGAGTCTTCTGAGTTTAATGTAGTTGTTATAGAGGTGTTAGACTGATCATTAAATAATTATTTAATGAATCTGTTTTGATTTTCAGATATGTATGGGAATCAAAGGCTGATGGGGCATTTGCAATATCTGAGGACACTTGGAATGAACCACTGGGACGTGGTACTGAGATTAGATTGCATCTCAGGGATGAAGCTCAGGAGTACTTGGAGGAGGGAAAATTGAAGGTTAGTATAGCTTAAGTCTTGTTTGTATACATTACCTTTGTTGTAGGTCTGCTGAATTTATTTGGGAATTATTTGATCTGTCATGCATCCTCTATATTTTTATCTTCATAAACTTGTAGTTTGATGTATTATATGAATAATAAAACATGCTGTGGTTTTTGTCTGCAGGAATTGGTGAAGAAATATTCTGAATTCATCAACTTCCCCATCTATATCTGGGCAAGCAAAGAGGTTGATGTTGAGGTACCTGCCGAGGAAGATGAGTCGAGTGATGAGGAGGAAACTTGTATGTGTCACTGAAAGCCAGCTTGTTATTGTTAATTTAAGACTTGCTGATATGGTTTTCTAGCCTATTAATCTTTACTTGGACTTGCTGATACCATTTCCACTTAATGCTATAAGAGGAAGCATGTTCTGATCATCTTTTTGTTTTTATTCTTTTTGTTGCTACAAATAGCTGATAGCAGTTCTGAGGAAGGGGAAGATGAAGATGCTGAGAAAAGTGAGGATGAAGGCACTGAGAAGAAACCAAAGACAAAGAAGTTGAAGGAAACTTCTAATGAATGGGAGCTTCTGAATGATGTTAAAGCTATATGGTTGCGCAGTCCAAAGGAGGTGACAGAGGAAGAATACACAAAATTCTATCAGTCTCTAGCAAAGGTAATTTGCCATAAATTTCCTAGGTCCAGAGTGCTAAAGAACACTATGGAGAAGCTTCTAACCTTCACAAAGTATAATTTCTCCTCATTTATTGTTGTATATTGGTGTTTCTGCGCAGGACTTTGGTGATGAGAAGCCCTTGGCCTGGAGCCACTTCACCGCAGAAGGTGATGTTGAGTTCAAGGCTGTTTTGTTTGTGCCTCCTAAGGCTCCTCATGATCTGTATGAGAGTTATTATAACACCAACAAAGCCAACTTGAAGTTGTATGTTAGACGAGTTTTTATCTCTGATGAATTTGATGAGCTTTTACCAAAGTATCTTAACTTTTTGAAGGTAATTGAAGATATTCTAAGTTCTTTTAGTTGACTTGAATCTGCACTAATGAGGTTTTTGGGACATATTTACTGGTGATCTAATTGGTTTTTCTATGGATAATCCACCGAGCAGGGTCTTGTTGATTCTGATACCCTACCACTCAATGTATCACGAGAGATGCTACAAGCCCACAGCAGTTTGAAAACAATCAAGAAGAAACTCATTAGGAAAGCCCTTGATATGATTCGTAAAATTGCTGAGGAGGATCCTGATGAGTCCAGTGGCAAAGATGAGAAAGGCATGTTATAACTGCTTTTTTATACTTCCTTGGAATTTGATTTACTAATAATTCTCCAGACTATAGCCTAATGACTTATGACCTTTCCAAAATAAAACTCTTTCATTCCAAGTTTTTCTGGGATAGTATTGGAGCTGAATATTGATGGTGATGCAGAAGTTGAAAAATCTGGCACTGATGATGACGAGAAAAAAGGTCAATATGCTAAGTTCTGGAATGAGTTTGGAAAATCCATTAAACTTGGTATCATTGAGGATGCAACCAACAGAAATCGCTTGGCAAAACTCCTTCGATTTGAGAGGTATTTGACTTGATTTATGTTTTTTCCCCTTCACATTTAGTTATTGAGGCAATCTTTAATTTCTTTAACTAATGGTATATGACTTGATTTATGTTTCTTTGACTAATTTATTGAGGCAATCTGCTGGTAATGACTAATGGTATATGAATTTCATGCAGCACCAAATCAGATGGTAAATTGACTTCACTAGATCAGTACATCTCTAGAATGAGAGCAGGACAGAAGGATATTTTCTACATTACAGGCAACAGCAAGGAACAGTTGGAAAAATCTCCATTCTTGGAGAGGCTTAAGAAGAAAAATTATGAGGTACTGCAAAACATTTGCCATTAACTTCAGATATGTACATTTTACGTACTTGATTCAAAACCATCCTTTTCACATATTTTCTTCTATTTACTTTATTTCTTTGATATGTGTTTGTCTTGTTTTCTTATGTGATAAATGGCCTTTCTGCTTGCAGGTTATTTTCTTCACAGATCCTGTTGATGAGTACCTGATGCAATACCTGATGGATTATGATGGCAAACAGTTCCAAAATGTATCCAAGGAGGGCTTGAAAATTGGGAAAGACTCAAAGAACAAAGAACTTAAGGAGTCATTTAAGGAACTAACCAAATGGTGGAAGGGTGCCCTTACAAGTGAGAATGTGGATGATGTGAAGATAACTAACCGTTTGGACAATACTCCTTGTGTGGTTGTTACATCAAAGTTTGGATGGAGTGCTAATATGGAGAGAATCATGCAATCTCAAACCCTATCGGATGCTAGCAAGCAAGCGTACATGCGCGGCAAGAGGGTGCTTGAGATCAACCCAAGGCACCCAATCATTAAGGAGCTTCGTGAGAGAGTTGTTAAGGACCCTGAGGTACGTACATATGTAAATTGAAACATGCATGTTCAATGACACTGTGTTCCAGAGGCATTAATAATTTCCCTTTTTAAGCCCTTGTTTCATGCGTGATGTTGATCTAGCATGAATGTGTAGTTTGTATGAATGAACAATTTACTATGTCCCTGTTCTGAAACTGGGATGTTGTCTGGTCCTACATGCACTCGTTAAATAACTTGTAGGAATTAATATGCATTTAGTTAGTCTCTATATATAACAAAATCATTTGTTGGATTTTCAGGATGAGGGTGTGAAGCAAACGGCTCAGCTCATTTACCAGACAGCTCTGATGGAGAGTGGCTTCAGTCTACCCGATCCCAAGGATTTTGCCTCACGCATCTACAGCTCAGTGAAATCTAGCCTAAATATCAGTCCCGATGCAACCATTGAGGATGATGATGATGTAGAAGAAACCGAGACTGAGACCGAGACGGAGACAAAAGAAGGAGCAGGCAGTTCAAAGGGCGAAGCTGAACCAGCCAACAATGATGCAGATACTGATCTCAAGGATGAGTTGTAGATCGTCTGAAGCCTCGGGATATGTTTTTTATTTTTCCCTCCGTACTCTGATATCTTAAGAGAACCTGAAGAAACTGCATCGTAATGCATTTTAAGTCTGAAACTTGGATCAAAGAAAACATTAGAAAGTAGAGTTAATGTAACCATAGTTGCCAGGAATTTTGTCCTTAGCCTCTAATCTATGTCGGGAGGCGCTGAAATTAAGCTGTGTGCATTTTTTTTTCTCTTTTAATGCATGTTAATGCTTTTCAGATTTTCACATATTTATGGTCGTCTTTTAATAACTTCGTTTGATGTCAGCTGGGGCGAAAGCCTCACGACTCCGAGAGGCTTTCCCAAAATTTTTTGGTAGTCATACGGGCTTTCCCAAGCCATGGCGTCTTGCGGCCACGAGGCCTTATGTGGAAGCAGGTAGAAAGGCCTTTCCCCATCATCAGTCTGAGTCTGCTAAAAATAGACTGAGTCCTTCTACCTTGTGTTTGCTTATCTCTGGGCTTAGACTTCCGGAAAAAAGCTGGCCCAAACAGTGTTACAAAAACATTAGTGGATCGTTACCTTTTTCTTTTTCTTGGATAATTATGAATTTTATTATCCGAAGGCTAAGTTAACGATGCAAATTAATCATTTTATTTAATGCAGCAAATCGCTCTGAAACTTTTGACAAACAAAAGATTCCGCATTTTATATGACAATTTCTGAGGGGCAAATCTACTCATTGGCTGCCTTCCTATCGGAGCCGCCCAACGAATAAACAAAAGAAGCACTCCCGAAAAGAGTGATTAAAAGAAATAGATTTGATTCTTAAGAGATCAGACCATTATTTTGTCCTTGGTTTATTTTAATCACCTGCCATTGCTTTTCATTTTATCTAAGACTGATTCCCATTCGTTCAAATTTCATGCCCTTCACTGGATGAAGACGAACCATTTCTCATCTCCGTTCTTTTCATTTCAATTTGTTTACCCTGTTAAATACAAATGGGGTGAGACCATGCCATCTGAGCATCGCACTAATTGAGACTCTGAAGTATGGTTCGCACATTGCTGTGTTAGAGCTTCAACTGAGGAATCTTTGTCAAAAGGCCCTTAACATTGTTGCCGTTGGACAACTTGGAAGCGCCTCCATCGCGGCTCAATCATGTTCTGTGTGTCATGCAAGGGCGAAATTCTCCTTGACTTTTGGTAAAATGGGGGCTTTGGTTTTGGACCACTCGACTCTTTTGAACCAAGGGAAAAATTTTTTATGGTAATGGACTCATTAGAAATTAGAAAGAAAGCCTTAGAGCAAGGGTCGCTTTGTTCCTTTGAAATTTTAGACGGAAGGTCAGCCAGGAGGGGTCCCCTACACAAGTTTGCCAATTTTTCTCACCGCTCAAAACCCACTGAAGCTGGAATCTTAACGATAGCCTTTTTAGGGCTTTTTGCCAAGTGTGTCCTTCATCAATTTTGGGAATCTTTACCTTTCTATCTCAAAGCTTCAAAGCAAGAAAGATTCAAGTGGCATGTCTACATGCACATGGAGAAAAATGCTGGACTTAAACACCATCTCCATCATGCACATTTTATTGGAACAAAAAAATTCTGTTAATGTTGACATTTATGCTCACTTCCAAACTGAGATATGGCATGTAATAATTCAATTTCAGGGTTCGTTTTGTAGTTTCCGGAGACTCAATATCATTACTAGATACCGAGGGTGAGGGTTCAGGATTTTACAGGCAAACCTCTTCCCTGTGTCTGTCCCGAAATATGCACAAGGTGTCGAGGGGTAAGCAGTCAATATTCAAAGCCCTGATCAAGAATTCTCCTCAACCCCAAGTGATAAAAAGCAATGCTGATCTTAATCGACATCTTTAGGAGGAGTGCTGAAAAAGGCAGTGGATTCCTTTTCCTTTGTTATCCTCTGAACTTTCACGATAAAATAACTTTCTTTTTTATAAGAACTTTATCAATTTTTGCAAGTGCAAGTTTGGGCAATTGTATCCAAACGAGGGGATCACAGATTAAATAGTAATAACCTGATGAGAGTCATAATCTCATTTTCAATCTCATAGATACATAAAACTTGCAAATTTCAATCTCATTTTCTCATTTTCTTAGGCAAAAAATGTTTTTTTTTTTTTTTTGCATTTTCATGGTCGGGTTTAGGTTTGATCCAATGGTTCTAGAACTATAACTGGAGAGTATGCAATGTTTAATCAATTAATTCTTATGTATGTACAAATTACAGACACAAAAAAGGCAACCTGATCATAAAAGGAAATGAATGGAAGAATGGCCCTATTGTCACAGACACCATAATGGCAACGCTCATTGCGGCTGAATGAAATCATCAAACTACCAAGCTTGCAATTCTAGCAAAGTGGGGCTTCCTTTATCAGCTACCCACCAAGAGACACCAACCAGATTGCTCATATTCACAGTAAAGTAACACCTTTAAATGCCTTGTTAATGAATTAAAAATAACGACTAGGGCTCTTTCCGTTCTAATTTGTTGCTTTTGGAGTACAACTCTCCCAGGACTAAAATATAAAGAAAAAAAAATAGTACCAGTAGTTTTCTTTCCAAATAATCTATACATGTGGCCTGGAAAATATTGGGCTTTACAATCTGGACCTGAACAGCACTTCCTCATACTGCAGAAGAATCCCAAATTCGTTTCCACTATAGTTTTGTTAATAAACTGCTTTGTGTTGTTGGAGAGCTGCCGAGAATTTATGAACTAAATCTAGAGAGGAAGAGAGAGGATATCGCAGAAGCCAACAATGTGGTGCTGAAAACAGCAGAAGAAAGAGTCCTGGAAGACTCTCCCGTAAGAAAATCTGGAAACCATGAACCGTTGTCGTCTGTCTTCGGGACCTCTCCCGACCCTGCAATAGATCCGTACGTCGTGCTTGTCGTTCCTGTCGCTGGGGTCGTATTGCTTGCAGATTTTTGACTGTGTAGGCATAAAATTAGAGCAAATAGTTAACAAAGACTGTCTAAGAGAATATGGAATGTAAATTTAAATGCAACTATTTTGCCTTTTGAAATCAAAATTCTAAACAATCTATCACGTTAAAAAGGAGATTCCGTTCTGATACAGATATTGGAACAAAGTTGTTTCATTTTAGCACTTTGTGTTTTCTCTTTTAGGATTCTACTCTGTCAATCAGGAATGGCTGTTTCCAATTAATTTTTACATATAAAAACTGACTCGTTTTGCTCATTATTTGCTAATTAATAGAGACAGGAAGATCCTTAAAGTATGGCACAAGCTAATGGTCATGACTCATGACCTGTTAGCTTATGCCATACAAAAGGTTGTGAGGATGTGGCTTTGAGAAAGTCGTATGAAAGCAAATTAGAATACGCTAAAAAAGAAAGAGAACATCTTCAGATTCAACTGAGAATCCCACCACCCCATCTTACAACACTGGTAAACTAATTAATTCTTTTTTATAAACAAAATAATTATAAAAAAAACCCAACAAATAATTTAACCAAAAAAATTGATCTCTCCCCGAAAAACCAAAAATATTTTAACTAAAAAAAAACATAAAGAAGAGAGAAAAATTCCATTATATTTCTATCCTTAGTGCTTACCTTGTTGATGAAGGGCAGAATGTAATCGTATAATCAGCTCCCGTACATGTAAACGTACTCGTAGCATCATCATACGCGTAGCTATACGATCTCGGGCACGCCGCTTTGAACATCTCTGAATAAACGGACGGCTTACACGTGTCGGGTGCGCCGAACGCGCCGTTACAGCAATACTCGGGAGTCTTAAAAGCCTCGCATGCACTCAGACAGGCCTCACCCGACCCAAACTGCAACTCCGTCGGACACTGCCGGTTCAAATCGGTAACGCACCCTGTTGACAAGCACGCGCCGCTTGACCCACCGCTTGGCTCCACGATCATTGGCAAGTTGTAACCGTCGACTAAACTGACGTCGTAGAAATCCTGGGTACCTGATCCCATCGTGAACTCAGCTAAGGTGGCAGGGGGGGTTGCACCGTTGCCATTGCATTCAACTTGGCTGGAACCACAGTCACCGGTTTGGCAGGTGAGTTGACCTGTAGTTTGGTCTGACGTGCACCCGGTTCTGCCCCAGAATCTACCTGACCAACTGGGCGGTGCCTGGAACGATCGGGATCCCCCCGATGGTAGTTCGAATCCGGTGCTACCTAACTGGCTGTTGCCAAGGCTACCAGGCCAAACTGTGTGTTCACATTTATTTACTAGTGTAAATGTAGTCCCTGAAATTCCTGCATGAATGCAAGCAATCTGTCAATGTTAATGCTATTCATCAATCAGCGTAGAAATTTGGAAGAGTTCTCGAAAATTTTACCTGGGAAGACGGAAAGCAGGCCGAATAAACAAGCGGAGAAGATCAGATCCATCAGGAATGACAATTGGTGGTATAACTAAAATAAATGCTATATCAAAACGGGGTTGGTGAATTAATGCTGATGAAGATTATATCTTTCTCTTAGGAAGAAAAAGGTTGCATTGCCTATGATGATGATGGTACTGATGAGAAGAAAAAAGTCGGTCTAATGGGGTTTTGGTTGGGTGGACGATAATGGGAGGGGAGATCAATTCGAAGAGTGTTTCAGGTTTTTCATCCAAAAAGATTGGTGAAGTTTGATGTTTCTTTCTTTTCTGTGAGAGGAGACAGGAATGGAAATGGAAGCAGGCGGTTTGATGATAGGAAAGAAATTTGATGTCAGCTGGTGTGCACTTACTATATATATATATATAGGGTGGAAGTTGGAATAAAATCGACTGTTGTATGATGACAAAAGAAAGACCACGTAAGTTTTACTGCACTAGTCAAAAAGTTGCAAGAAACCGAAACCTCAAACCAAAAAAAAATCATTATTTATATTACTTAAACAAACAAAAACTATTAGTACAAAGTATTAACCATTCTAAGTGAAGCATATTTTTGACAAATCACGAAATGTTGAAAGTATCAAACTTACTTGGTGCGGAACAATATTTTGCCGACCTTGCTGGGCAAAAAGATAAACAAATAAAATCCCACCAATCTTTTGTTCTTTGAAAAAGAAACTCGATACCCTTAAATGCAACTTGACAAATGTATTCGGATTAGCAAAGACAAGAGTGTTACGTGATAAAATATTTTAATAACTCACATTTCTTTTTCATATAGGAGACTCAAAATCTCAATTTTTTTTTCTAAGTTTCTCTTATGAAATATCAATGCCTTTCAATAACAAAAACCTTTTGTTTCTTTGCATCTTAATTACCGATCTAAATTTGATTTGTTTTTATCATGGGTCAAGTGAATGTAAATGAGAACATAAAAGAGATGACTATTCATTTAAGTTTTTGCTCATTGTGAAATGGGAAAAAGGAGTAAAAAAGAAAAAGAAAAAGAAAAGTAAAGATTGACTTCGGATCATGAGTCGTTACTTAATTTTAATGAACAATTAAAACAAAAAAAAAAAACTTTAATCGTTATCTCGTCTTTGCTTTATCATCAGGTCGAGGTCGATCAAGTGTAATACATATCTCGCGTAGTGCTCTTTCTCATGATCTCACTTTAGAAACTCATGCTGAAAATTCTGTGGGCTAGCGTGTTGTGAAAATCCATCTTTTTGCTTCACCTTTTTATCGTCACTCTTTTCTTTCACTGCCCTGGTTGGTGGGCTCTGATAAAGGGTTAACTCCGCCTCGAAATGACATAAGAAAAATATCAAACAGCTGCTTATAGAGGAATTAACTGATCAAATCTATAACAATGGAAAAATGTATCTCTTATGTCAATTTATGCATAAATAAATTTGTCTCTTTAAAAATATGTCTGAAAAAGTGAAATTATTTGACGAGAGGATGATTAATTCCGACATGGTGGTCCAAAAATAAGAAAATTAAAGAATTAAATTTCTCCTTATATAGTTTGTTCTTTGATATGCCAAATTATTGATGAGATTCCAAGGGGAAGCTTTTACGACTCAAATTCCTTTTAATATTGCAGGAAGGTGTGTACACACTCGCTTCTATATTATAGAATATCTTTCTTTCCTTGACATACTTAATAGTTCTCCCTACTTAAGATTCAGAGCTGATTGATCAACCAGTTTGGAGCTAGTCCTCTTGATTGAGATTTCCTAATGAATAGGATCTATAATGTATTTGGCCAAGCATCTCTTCGACTTTTCCACCTAAAAAACGTGTTTGAAGAAATATGGCCAACAAATCTCAGCTTTGAAGGGTTTAATTATGATCCATGTTGCTATCGTTCTTGGCCAAGGTCTTGGCAACTTTTTTCCAAAGGAATCAGATTCCTGACAGTTAGAAATTCTGCAAAACATGCATCTACTAAAACTGAGCTTGTGACAAAAGTCAATTGATTCACCCTTCGAATTAATTAACAAAGTGACATGATACTAGAGTTGTTCATAGTCAAAAAGCTAGATTGATTTTCTTTGCCTTGCAAAATTAATCAACGAATTACTAACTGGTTTCTCTTAATGATTAACTTGATTAGATGGTATTAATGTGAATGAAAATCTTCTACTCATAATTGTATCTTGTTCTCTATTTCATCCATCAACATTTATCATGTGTCTCAATTACTCAATTAATTAAAATACGTGATAAGTGTCGATAAGTGAGATAGAGAAACAAATTACAATTCCAAAACAAATAATTTGAGTTTTATTAAAGTTGTCAAAAGCTTTCTTAGTTATTTTCTTTCAAAAGTTATTACAACAAAATTGAGTTTTAATCTCATTATTTAGGCAGCATATTTTTTTGTATAGTAAAATTTTAAAAAATACAACTATTTAAACTTTTAACTTTATTTTTTTCACATTTAGTAAAAATATGAAAAAAAGTATAATTTTTTTTTATTCATAATGCATCTAAAAATTTATGTAATAAAGTTATATCTACAAAAATATTTTAAAAAGTATAAAAAATGTTATTAAAAATATTTTTAATAACACATTTTAAAATGCACTATCTTAAGTCAAATTTGTTGTAGTGAGTTGAGCCATTTACAAGTGTAAAGATTTGAGGATTTATAAATGTTGATTAATAATAATGGTTAACTTTCTAATAATTGTGTGTCACGGGAGATTAATAACATAAATTTTGATATTTTTAGCTTAAGAAATAAAAAAAAGGATGAAGAAAAAGAAAAAAAGGATTGCATTTGAAAAATAAGTCTGTCTTCACAATTAGTTCTAATTCCTTTTTGAATTAAGAATAAACAAACAAAGGAGCTGTCACTATACCTAATTAGTGAAACTGCGGCGAAAAGAGTAACTCGTTGCATGGATCGAGAGACGAAGTCCCAACCCCGACAGTGGTCGGTGGGAGCATAAATTGCTTTGTCTTTCGATTATGTCAAGTGTCTACTCATCAGCAGGCTGTGATATATATAGTTAGTATTTTAATATTTGTGACCAACTCATCAAACACTGTCCCCGTTGCCATCGCCGGCAGACAACAAATTCCTCCACGGGATCCACTTTCTTCGCCAATTAAAGCCTAATCACGTGAAAATTTTAATACTATTTCTAATATCTATGCCAACGTCCCTTTTTTTTTTTTTCTTTTTCCTCACTCTTTTTGTGCCTCTAGGTGGGTTCTTAATATAATACTAAAAGGACAAACTAGCTAGTTCTAATATGGTACCATTCAAAAAGTATTTTTAATTTTCTCTTTTTTTAAGAAGATAAATTGTAATTTTATTAAAATAATAGAATTAAATTTACAAAGCCAAAACCAATGCTATTAATGTAGTAAAAGAGATTACATGATTAGTGGAATTTTAAGAATGCAGATAAATAATTTTTATGCAGGGTTTTGAGTTTTTTCAATTTGTAAATAAATTAGAATTTATCTTAAAATGTGATTGAAAGATAAGTTAGAGATTTTATTTTTTAAATTTTGGAGTTTAGGTCATGAGAAAAAAAACCAGCTAGAAAATGTTTTATTAAGAAAAAGAAGATATTGGTACTTGAATCAACAAAGTCTTGTGGACGTTGAATGCATGCAAATACAAAATAAGATCATCCGAATCTAAGTTATTTGTAAGGCAAACCAAGCTTAAAACAAGCAAGTAATTCAAGATAGAACTTTTTTTTTTCCATAGGCAAAGCAAATGTGAGTTGAACCAATGCCTTTTCATTATGATTTTTAAATTGGAAAAGTGGATGATGTTACAAAGTTTGGAATTGGGCTCGAAGCCTGAAACCCGAATCAAGGATACATGGGGCCTGTGGATTGAGTAGAGGGAGAAAAGTAAGAATCGACTATGCTTTTATGGTTAGCAAAACGGCAAATGGTAATGCTGATCCACGTCAGTGTATACGTGGTGCCGTGTAAGGCACTTGGCCGTGGGGCCTTTTAGTCATCCCTGCTGGGCACCTGCATGGTTCCTCGCTGCTTTCATTTCCGCGTTTTCAGTTCTAATGCTGCATTGGGTGAATACGCAAAATGTCAGGATGGCCGAGTGGTCTAAGGCGCCAGACTCAAGTTCTGGTTCTCGTTAGAGAGCGTGGGTTCAAATCCCACTCCTGACAAATTTCCATTTTCTTAAGTTCAAATTATCCGGAATCTTCCAAATCAACAAACCCGGAATGATGTAGCTGGAGTAAAATATGAAAGCTCTGGAAAATGGCGTGTCTGAAAGCACATGCCAATGTTTTGTTAAAGTGAAAATGCCTACGTTGCATGTGAAAAAGTTGATACGTACCTTTTTCACGTATCAAAAAAGAAATCCAAATTTGTTTCGTGCAAATGTGGCCACGGTTCCCTAAACACGTAATGATAAGTATAAAATGTTGTTTATACGATGTGCGACAGACGACATATATATGATAAAATAATGTTACCCAAAGAATTAGACGAGAAGAATAAAATTAGTATGATTGAGAGCATTTCCTCCTATTTTATTTCTCTTTTGGTCTTGCAAATCATGACGATTAACGATTAAGAAAAAGAAACAAATGAAGATTGGTACAGCTCCTTTTCTTTTACTTCATTTCGACGGAAAAGCAGCTTAAATTTTCCCACATCATTTTCCAACAGCATATATATGCATAGGGGCTGGCGGCTGGCTGTACTGATTCATCCTACTTCGGGGGGTTTTCTCCTTGTTTTCCCGTACTAACATTCCATTCTTCCTTTTCAACAAATTAGAAGCATATTTACATTTGTTATGGTTATGATTCTGGGGCAATAAACCAAGCCAAACAAAACAGGTTTTGACAATTTGATCACGTCTTTACTTCTGATATGTCAAAAAGAACAAAAGGGTGTAAGAAATTAAAAAAAGAAACTATAAACAAATAAGCACCATCGCTGCATGGTTATCTATTGAGAATATGCAGAGTCAGACTAGGACATGTACACAGAAAAGTGCTAAAAGGTTTCCAAAGTTTGCTGCTCGGGGAAGAACAATACACTAATTAATTGTTTGTGGCTGGTCATATTTAATCAGGAAATCATAGCTAGCCCACCAAAACAACGGTTGACCATGCATGACTAGCATGTTTATGCATATATAATCGGAATTCTATTTGTTATAACTAGATTATTTATCATCCTGTTAATGACATGCAAAAGTGGGATGTCTACGTTGCATGTTCAAAAAGTTTCTGCAATTTAACTTTCCATGTGCGCATCACCAGCGAAAGTTCTTCAATGCCCGGCTCTAGCTGTATCTTTTAGACAAATTTATCTATAGAGAGAAAACGATCCCTCCCAGCACCGATGACCTAGAGCTTGATGCCATTTACACCTTTATTCCTCCACCACTGATAAGTGCCCTTAACTTATCATAAATTTAAGCAGATATCATGACAGATTAAGAGTAGAATGACTTGTTAGAATTGCTGTAGACAAAATTAATTTACTTTCCTTAGCTTTGCATCAGCAGTCAAGTGTGTCAGACGGCTGAGGATAATGCAAACATGTTAGAATTCTGGAAAGCAGAAGTTGGGGGAGCAACTTGTCTATAAAGAAATCAACTAAACATCCCAAGTCTGAACGATCATAGCAAGAGTTCTTTCAAGTTTCAACATCTGAGAGTGTCCTTTGACATGTTATCCATCGTGTAAAGAACCATTTGGATAATTGTTACTGTTATTCACACATAAAATATATATATTTTTTCCCCATCTCTTCCTTTTCCTCTCAGTCTCACTTTTCTTCCTCTTTAGTAAAGATTTGCGTCATACCAACAGCACCCTATCTTTGATTTTTGAAGACCTCTCTAAAGCAAGAGAGAGTTTTTGCTTTTTCCCTTTGTTTCTCGACTTTATATTATATATCTGTTAACAGTCAATATCATTCGTATCAAAATCTCTGATAAGTGCTCAAATAAAATACCTTGGCTCGCACATGAAGTTGTAGATATGAGGTTAACGGGGCCATGTTGATGATATGTCATGTTCCATGGAGCGGGAACCAAGAAACACAACTTTCCTGAGCAAAATCATCAAGGGATCCCCACAATATCCGAGCTGTTGAATCGTAGTTAATGGGTACATATAGACATACCATAGATTCATAGGACCTAAAATAGTTCTTTTTTTGCTTTAGAGCCTTTGAGCTTTCTTTAGGGAATGCACGGGTTTGGTTGAAGAGATGTAGAAAAGAGGTCAAAAGGGACAGCATTAAGACGTGGATGCAAATATGACAAGAAAAAGGCAAAAGAGTAGGAAGTTTGGATGGGAAAGATTGTCTTAGATTTTGATTTTACCATAGCCGAGTCCCCCCCATTTATCTTCTAGAATTGATAGTGAAAAAGGAATCAGTCTGTATCTTTCAAATCTGCAACAGTATTTACAACAATAACTACTGAAAAGAAAAGAAAGGAGGTTGAACAAGGAAGCATGAAGCTAGTTATATGCATGCTTAAATTGTGAAATATCCTTTTACTCTAAGAAATAGAATGGGGGAACTGGTCTAAAATCCTTACTTAATTAGATGACCTTCCTTAACAAAAAGAAGCTGACTAGATGCTTAGACAGATCATACTAATGTGACTTTATAGTACATATAGTTACTATATACTTACAAATAAAAACGAAATTTTCTTTCTTATGTGCTTGGGCGGTAGTTGGAAACATACAAAAACGAAATTCATAGTCAAGAATATGCACAAATGACTCACTATAGATTAGGAATAAGAATTCTACAAATTTTATAGGATTCATGTATTCTAGAACATAGACTTACAAATTGTTTCGAAATTTGACTCCAAAGGAGGCAATGAAATGATTAATTGTAGGTGGGAATCCTTTTTCCGTACTAGGTTTGGTGCATATGGTCATGGAGTCCTGATTATCGTCATACTGATGCAGTCTCATGCCTAAAAGATGTGTTTCGTCCAAACCCAATTCTCAAAGTAGACAAAACTTCAAGCCCCTTAAGACCTAAAATCCCACTGGGCCCAATTTTGAAGTCTGAAACTCATAAACACAATGTGTTGATATACCACCTTTAGTACTAGAATTTTTAATTCCAATCTAGCTATTAAATTTGTCAAATTTTTAGCTTTCATATCTCTTTGTCTATAAAATTTACACCAATCATAATTCTCCTAGGTTACTCTCTCTCTCTCTCTCTTTTCCTATACACCATAATGTCTTCAAGGGAAGGAAATGCAATCTTGCTTATCAAAAAATAGAGTTGGCCTTTTGCTGTAGTTGGTTCATAGGCCGACTCTTGAGCTGGGCAAGAGCTTTCTCAAACAGCTGTCTTGGTTAGTCAAAAGAGGTGAAGCTTTGATTCCAAACGTTTAATAACAAATGATTATAAGTTGTAGTATAATAAAACATGGCGTCCGTCCCCTAGATTAGTCTAAAGCAACCTTATCCATTGGCACACATTAGAATCTTGAGTATGACAAGACAAATGAACGAATGATGCATTATTTTCTCACCTTCAAGCAAAACATATGCTTCTCTTTGACTTCCCAACAACCTGTTTGTGTCTCGTCTGATCACAAGACTACCACCAACTTTTTCGCCATCGCAATTTATGGGTCATTAACTTTGACAGAAACCAAATTTTTAACAACTACCCAACGATCGAAGGTTCATTGCTGCAAAGCATAAAAGGTCTTTTTCTTCTGAAACTGGATATATATATATATATATATTAAAAGAATGGATCGAGTCAATTTTTCACAAATTCAACAGGTTATCCAGTTAGGCAGGTGAAATGACAAAAAAAAGAAAGAAAAAGCAGACATCTATATGTAATAAATAATATAGAATTCGATTCCCTCAAGATTATTAGTGATTAAAATTAAAAACTGCAGCCTCCGTGCGCTACAAAAACTGCTGAATTTGGGCTAATTGACTCCCTCGAGTTTGACGGTTGAAACATTGTGTTGACCTTCGCTACTTGGAATCGCCTGGCGGCTGTGAATCTTTGTTTTGGCCCGTGAGTTTTTACCAATGCACAGTGAGAGCGACCGACCTGATCACCCTCCCTTAATGGAGATTCCCGGCCTCCTAAGCCATGGACAGTCGCGCGCGTGGGCTGTTTAGCGAATGGGGGGCGCTTAGCGCTCACCAGCTTAGCAGACTAAGACGTCTCATCTGTCTGGGGTTAGTGCACATGGTTGTCCGAGCATAGTTTAATTACGCAAGGGTCGCGCATTGTTTCCGCTGGAATGGAATGGAATGGACAAGCACCCATACCACGCCCATGACGATAGCAGCCATGTGCGACCAAGGTGGATCAGATTGAGATCACTGTGGTTGTGATTAACTGATGTTAACATCTTTCGCCCACTTAGAGCATCTATACACACACACACACACATTAATTAAAGCTCTTAAGCAACAATTCTTTGCCTAAGTTATTATTATATTTAGACGTAATTAAAACAGGAAAATTACTTGTGAATATGTATGAAAAGGGTTTCACAAAAGCATTATTGTTTGCTTTCATGATTGAAACTCAATCATGTATTAATAAATTTGTAGAGGCCAGGGGCAGTGGTGTGGAGAAAATGGCGTGGAAGAAGGCTGCCTCAGTTGCCACTGTGCGAATGAATGGACATTCCAACGTAAAATTTGATTAAAAATAAATTAAGACAACTAATTGAGATTAGGCACTTCAACCCAGTCCTACATAAGTTCTCAAACTTAATATTTTGATTAAAATAAATTTATTTATCCTTTCTTTAATTATGTAGACTAATGTTTGACAATTTTAGCCTTATTATAGGTCAAATTAATAATTTAAAACAGTCATAACATGTTAGAATTGATATAAAAAAATGATATTGTAAGATAAAATAATTAAATTACATAACATTTAATTTTGTACCCATCTTTTTTAATGCACTAAAATGATGTATTTTTTCTATTTTGCCGATACTTAATATCTTTATTTATCATAATAATTTTTTAACTTCATTCATATTAAAAGGTATTCAACATCTATATTATATAAAATTTAAAAGTTTTAATGTAAAATATATCAAAATAAAAAAATTTTATGTTAAATTTTGTGAAAATAAAAAATATATATTTAAAAACAAAAAAAGAGATATATAATTTTGTATGTAAATAATATGCTTTAGACTAGAGTTTAATTTTATAAATAGCTTGCGTTTTATAAATGTACACATTGCCACCGACACTACGGACTGTTATGCATTATCATTTAACTAAAATGTGCCAGCTGCCAGCGAGCATGTAATGAATGGTAACCTCTATAACGGTTGGACATTTTTTTTTATAGTGACAATTTTTTTCTAATCTATGAATTGTTGAACTTTCAAAATAATGAAAATTTCAACAAATAAATAAATATCAAAATAAATAAAAAATTTGTGAATTGTGAACCAGACTAGTAGTTAACCTATATTCACTATTCAAACTCTACATATATATATATATATATATATATATATATATATATATATATTATTTAAAATTAAAAATTAACCAAATATCATTCTCACATATTTTCTTAATATAAATGTATTATTTTTATTTTTTTTAATTTTTTTATTNAACCCTCTTTATTTGTTATCAATTAATTTTAAATTGAATATTTTCACATTCCTTAAAAACAAAGACGTGTATTTAAATATTGGATCTAATTAAGAATGTTGATGACAAATTCCAAATAATCCAATAAATATTTATTGCCAAATACTTTATTTCATTGTCTCTTAACGTCAAATTTTACTCAAGCTCACCAAATTAGCCACTTGTTTACGATAATAGAAAGGTCATCTTATCCTCAGCAGCTGTTCCTATCACAAAAAAAGTTGTATGCTCGTGACAAAATGTTTTACTAATGGTAGAAATCGAAAGCATGTAAATATTTTGGATGCAATATCACAAGGAAATCCAACAAACAGCTGGCACAATCACCTCCAAGAGACTAATTAAAAACTCCGGTGGGGAAGTTTAACTAAGGCCAATTTCACGCCGTTAACATTTAATTATATTATCCATTCTAGTACTATCAATTTTTTCTTTTACTTTTTTTCCTTTACGAAGATTCACTAGTATTGATTAAATTCCCAATGAATACACGAATACAAAATAAAAGCATCAAGACAAAAAAAAAAGGGTAAATTAATAAAAATAATTAAATCTCATTTTCTAAGAAGCTTATTTGGAATAGTACATTATCTAATTGATATAGAAAACGAAAATCAAATGAATCCCCTGCCCTCCTTTAATATAAAGAATTCACTCTAAAAAAATAAAAACTCTAAAAAAAGATAAAAGTATTGCTTAAACCTAACAGCCTCCGTTTCGTGCGTTTGGCCTTTCACATTGCAGTTGCACGCATGTACAAGCTCTCGATCGGATGTTTGCACATTTCAATTCAGTTGGCGGGTGAGCGTTTTCTATCATGACTGGATTCCAAGTCACCATAGCCGACCCAATGGGACCCAGACGAGTCACTCGGCCCATGCATGATATTTGATACGGACATCCGCCGACCCCCGAAAATGGGCCAAAAGGTAGATTGGGGCTGGCTAAGCTATCATTTGTGCTATTGCTAAAATTTTTTTGGTTGCAAGTTTACGGCCCCCTACCCTACAGCTAAAGTTAGTAAATAAGTTAGAAGAGTTGCCACGACCACCAAATCGCCATTGCGATGCCGACGATCCCCGCAACCGCATGTGATCCGAACACGTGGGTACACGTGGATGGTGATGCGGCACTTTCGTCCAAGGCACCTTCGTACACCATTGTGCTGTTGATAAAAGGTGACGTTGTCGTGGTTGTCGTTGGTTCCGTGTTCTGCCCTTGTGATGATTTCTGGCTGCAATTTACGTACAGAAACTGACCGTTAAAAACTTGGGGAAAAAAAATACAGTAACGTAAACAGTAGAACAAGTTGACAGATATCCTAATGTGTTCCCTTGGGATTGGAACCGTTTATTTTACTACTTAATTTCCCTCAACTGCCCGTTAGCTAAACAACAATAAAAACTTAGATGGGCCTGCAGTGGTCAGTCTGGCAGAGCTTTGGTCTCAATTTGCGGGTTTGGTTATCAAAAAGCAATGCCTATCCCCAGGGTCTATGTCGGGGTTCGAGGGACGGTGCACTAAAATCAGCTCCCTCAGGGACGTGCATTAATTTTTAGACAGTTCCACCTCCTACCTAGCATTGTCGAGGAGGCACCCACTCTTAATTAACTGGATTTTATTAAGATTTTCTTTATTGTTTGACTGTGTGTCTTTAGACTTAATGGGCTAGCTTCCTATGCTTTTGACTGCAAATCGACGTTTAGATGTCTCAGCACGCACCTGCTGAGATGTGCCACAGCCGACACAACATTGGCGAATTGTTCGTTTTCACAGAGAAACATGAAAAGTTGCGCCGTTACTAAGTGACATAGCGTCCACGCCAACGTTTATATTTTTACAGCCTTTTGTCGACAAGAACGTTGTTTTCATGACAAATCTACCCTTTAACGTTAAAGGTGCTAGCGAAAGTTGGAAATGGGCTAGTAAAGTAAATTTACCTGGTGTTAGGCGAAGGACAGAAAGTAATCGTGTAATCAGCGTTCGCGCATGTGAAGGTGCTTGTCTTATCATCATAAGCATAGCTGTAGGCCCGTGGGCAGGCTGTCTTAAATACCTCCGAGTACGACGACGGTTTGCAAGTATCGGGTGTAGCATACGCGCCGCTGCAACAGTACTGGGGCTGGCGGAAGGCCTCGCAAGCACTCTTGCAAGCGACGCCGTCTCTGCCGTCCGTGCTCATCACTTTGAGTTCTGAAGGACAGGAGCCGTTAAGATCCACTACGCAGCCAGTGTTTGTACAATTTTGGCCTGTGCCACCCTGAGGAACCACCAACATCGGGATGTTGTAACCGTCCACCAAACTCACATCAAAAAAATCAAGGCCGCCGGCACCGTCCAAAGTAAATTCAGCCAAAGTGGCAGGCGGGGTAGCGCCATTTCCCGAACATTCTAGCTTCCCGGAGCCACAATCACCCGTCAGACAAGAAAATTTTCCAGTGGAATCTTGGGAGCAATGGGTTCTACCCCAAAACCGACCGCCCCATGATGTCGGTGCGGTAATGGTTTTGGTTTCACCTCTTTGGAGAGTGAAGCCTGTTGTTGAAAGTGTCGGAATACCCGCGTTTGAGAGAATTCCAGGCCATACCACATAGTCACATTTGTTTACAAAGGTAAAGGTTGTTGCTTGCAGTCCTGTTAAAAAGTAGTAACAAAAAACTCAGTTAAAAACTCAAAACTTGAAACCAAATGCTGATATTAATTAGCTATAGAAAAGGTTAAAACATCATTGAATGTGTCCCAATGAGTACCTGATATGAACGACTGTAAAAGAATCAGAACACAAATAGGAGCAATGTATGTAGCTTGGGCCATTAAGCTTGAAAGTTAGCGAGAAGAAAGAAGAGGCAGATGGGGGCGTTGGGCAAATCCAACGCTGCTCTTCTTATTCAGAAATGGGGGGGTTTGGGAAAGTGTGAGATTCTGCAATGCGGGTACAGAAAGGGTATTTATAAAGGGAAATCGAGCTTAAAGAATTCATCATAAAGATGAATGTGGGCCCAGCTAGAACTTGCTACTGTGTCTACTACCTCCGGATTTTGAGATCAGTTTGTTGTGTTTGGTCAATAATTTATTTCCTTCTTCTTGGTTTTTTTGTATTTTAAATTCTGTGAATAAATACAAATAGTGGATAGAAAAAAAGAGCTCGACCACAAAAATAATTTTCCTCTTTTCAGACCCAAAAATTAACAAAAAAAACCTTTAGCCAGGATCATGCAATTCACATTTGAAACATAAATATTTAATTCATTGAAATTTCAATAGGAATTATTATTATCATATTGCTAGACATAATGAATGTACCAATAGCAATAATGGTTTTGATTACGGTATAATAATTTTAATAATTCCTTACATTAATTATTTGTTTTTAAATGTTTGTCACTTTTCTCTTTTTAGAGATATTAAGATAAAACATTTAATTTTGATGTACTTTTATATTAAATTATTTTTTAATAATGTAAACGTTAAAATTTTTATAATATAGAAAAAATAAGAATATTTGGTGTCTAAAAAAATAAAAAATAACTACATTTTAAAATATCCCAAAAAAAGTTTACATAGAAAAAGAAAGGGAAGAAGTAATATTCTATTCTAAACAGTTGAAAAATACATTAAATATGTATTGTTTCATGTGTACTACATGTGGTTTAGATACTGATCAATTTTCGTACGAAGGAGAAATGGTTAGTACAATTGGTAGAAACTTTCAGCTTGCGGTCAAAATTTTGGTGGCGTTGGTTATTGTCCTATGACCAACCGCTCGGATATCAATCTACCATGTCCATGTATGGTTTACATATAATGAACCAAGTAATCTTCATTTTCAATATATGGGGGATCAACTTTCTATGTTAATCATATAAACTATTTAGTTAGAGTTATAATATAAAATCACTAATAGTTAAATTATAATAGTTAATTAAAATTAAGTTATAATACTGTTAACTAGTTATAAATTGAAAAACAGAATGGAAGAACTTCACACTTCAATTTTTAATTTTTGAGATTCGTTCTTATTAATGGTATTTCAACCAACCTTCAAAAGTAAGGATGACATCAATTAAAGTTGGCAACCTTCTTCTTATATTGTTTGTGGATTAATACTTGGCATTTATCATGCCAACCTGCCTTTCTCTTTTTCTATAAATTCCATTGTTTTCATGCTGAAATTCATGACCAATTACTATTAGCTTGGTTGTTAGACAAGTTGTTATTTCCTCCCTACATCCTGTAAATATATGGGGTTTGGCAAGAAAACGATAGAACATCTGCTTTCATTTAAAAACTCGCTACTAGCAAATGAAAGGGGTGAAAAAGCACGAGATTAAGACATAAAACCCAACATTTAAAGATGATTAGATAGGTCTGATAAAAATTTGTTGCATTTGTAAAAAAATATAGATATTTAACGAATTATGGGCAATATAAAGCTATATCTATGGCATTAATTCCTGATTAGCGTTGGTACCCAAAATGGATTATATGGTCCCAAAAAGCTACTCATAGATCATGGTCAGATATCCCAAAATTGTATTGCAAATTAATATATAATTCGAATACGAATTGTTCTCTTCATTTGTTATTAAGGATTTGAAGTTTTGCAACGTTAAAAAAATAAGATCAAATTTGTCCTTGTAATTATCTACCTCGCATATTCTTAATTAGCAAATGTTTAATAGATTACTGGTGTATAGCAAGTTACGTTCTTTAGTAGAATAAAGAAAAAGAGGGTCAAATTCTTAAGACTGCGTTTAATAACGAATCAAAGGTAAAAACCCTGTAGTTTGACTGCAAACATAAACCAAGTCAATACTGACGATGATGAAGCACAGAAATGTGAGCAGCCTAAGTCAAGTGCGGCGGGCTACGTTCTTGTATGTTCACTTGCTCCCTTCGTTAGACATTTTCAGTATGGCTTGTAAATTTTAATATAAACAAGAAAAAGAGTACCCAGAAAGGGCAAAAAAGGGTACAAGCCATCTTTGGTTAGCTTTTTCCTTAAAAGACACGTTTTTTTTTCCTCCCCTTTTCTCAAGGGTCTCAAAGGTCAACCTTGTAAACATAATCCTCCTGGTCTATTCTTGACTAGCCAATTTTATTATAAGTGAGTGGTGGCTTAAATTATATTACCCTTATAACCCATTTGGCCCACGACGGGATTAAGCAGAGTTTTATGGTTGAAAGTGGTTTCAGCAACTTCTAAATTAACTATGAATTAAAAAGAATTAAGGAAGGAAAATTAAAGGCAATCTATTTATGAGTTAACCTGTATATTTAGTTAAACAGCTTGGGGTTATTAAGCATTAATTAGGTTTGACAGAGAGAAATTGTCTAACCTGAAAACAACTACTTAAGAGATCTTTGATTCTGAAGATATGCCATTGAAAATATCTTTATATAGTTATATTTAGCTAGCTACGTCCATTAATGTACCCACAAATTAAAATATCCCAAGTCCTAATGCTGACATTTCCTTGGAGATAAACCTAAACAAGTGTTGTTTTGAATATGTCAGGCCCAGCCACCGCCTTAAACGACCAGGGAGGCGGCAGGGTTTTCTACTTCATTTTACAGTTAGCAACCTTCGCACGCCACGTTGGAAGACTGGTGAGTGACGAGACACGGTGATCGTCATCGTGCCTTGGAAATTCATAATTCTTATGTTATTGGCCGTGGGTCGTTCTCGCTTACAAGGATTGCTAGGCATGCACACTCAGCCTAAGACCGTTCAAAAACCAAATTAACTGATGAAAGCAATGAAAAACAAACGTTGACCCAACTTCTAATTTCAGTTCAAACCTCCTACTATTCTGTCAAATTATCTGGCAATTAAGATGTGACAAGAACTTAATACATCGGCATTTTTCCAAGCCTACTCGGTGGGTTAAATGTGAGGCAAGTCTTGTCTGTCTTGGGTATGAATCACATTTCAAGGACATGTTGTTGTCAGCACTAGTCAGAAGGTCCTCATCCATCTCGTGCTGAAAATCAAAAGCCACACGGATATCTGAACTTCTCCCAGTCGGCAATATCAGAGTCAAGGCTGCCTGTAATAGATTGCAATAGTGAATCCAGGGTCATCACCTCATGATTTGTTACTCAATTATGCATGTGAAAAGATCCACAAATTTGCAGTGGCCATGTCAATCAAGGACATCGTCGAATATAGCCAGAGAACTTGAAGAAAATTTAGAGAAGGTTCTACCGATCATGCATGCTACCGCATTAGATGATGTAAAAGTAAATGGGTGAATGTGATTGTAAATTATGACGTGACATTCTTTTGGTTTCACACAATTTCTTGTGAAAAAATTTGTCGCCACTCATCAAATCCCATTTTAAATTCAAGTTTAATTAACTTTCCTGATCTCTAGTCTGGTATGATAGCATTTTTTCCTGTCCACAATCGTCACGTTTGAAATTGGTATCTTTTGATAGATACGAGAACCAAACCTGGTTCTTGATTCCCTTGTCCTGTCTAACGAAACTTATCTCTGTGGTCGGTTCCTCCATGAGTATCAGTGGTTGACAGGACAAGAGGGAGATAATCGTTTCTGTAAGCAACTGAAACTTAAGCCTTCCAAAGAATCCAAACTCGCGCTTACCCGAAAATTGAACCTTAATTAAGTGTGCTACCATTACTTAATTCAGGGCTTGATCAACCTCGTACGTCGTCTAATCCTCAGGTCAAATGATACAAATTTTAAATTTTCCTCAACAACCATGATGGTAGATTCCTCTAACTACAAAACAAATCCAAGACTGATGTTTGAGTTTTAACCAGGTACTCATGATTGCTCTGGGGGACGGATAAACAGGTTAGACATCAATTACCTTCTTCAAGATGATATATATATATATATACACTTTCAGCCTGGGAGTTTTATTCTCCCCCTAACCCAGAAAAGGACAAACAGATACAGACACCAGCATGCTACTTACATCATTGAACCAACATGATTTTTTGGTTAGGACGATAAAGGAAGAGGGTGACCGGAAGTACATGTGAAATTGCAAAACCCAGTACCAAGAAAATCAATCAAGGCTCGTTACTAACATGCTCAAATCTGATCACAGATGTTAATCTGACCATATTTTACTGGTATGTATGCTTCGACGCCAACAAGAAAGTGACCTTTGCGGTTCACTGAATGTACTGATATTCACTAAATGTGTGGCTGTAGTCCAAGCATGTGAAACATCTGAACTTTGCAGTTTGCACATGTGAATAACATTTTCTCATTGCAACCTTATAGAATTCATTATTGATCACATACCATATATAAGATTGTTACAAACAGATACTTCTTCAAGTAGCGTATATATTTTTATAAAGTGAAATCTTAAAAAATACAATTATTAAAATTTTAAATTATATTTTTTCACATTTATTAACAAATTAAAGGCATTGCCTTTATTAACGTATACTGTCTTTATAATTACATTTTATTCATTTACTTATAAATTGTCGCAACAACTTATTTCTAATTTCTCGTCCCTCACCTACTATCTTTGTTTCATGTAGGGTCAATACTGTATAAAATCAACAATAGATCAAAGAAGAAAAATAGTATGTTCATGAATTAATGATATTAGACCAAAGAGCAGGCTGAAAATTAAATGATAGTGAAAGAGGTAGAACCCAAGTGCTACTCCTCTTGCTATACGGTAGAAAAGCCAAAATGAATATTAACGACAATGGTTAGGCTCATTGAAATTTAAACCAACCGTCATGAATTGTATCTGGCTGAGAAAATATTGGGACCACGAAGTGTTTTGAATAATAATATCTCTGCTAAACAAGCACCCACCTTTTTTTTTCTTCATTAATGTCAAAAGGTGTTAAACAGCTGGCCCTTTAGATAACATGTATCACTCGGCAAGAAAATGACATTTCCCAATTCCCATCGGTGAAAAAATTAATCTATTATTCTTGTTTCTGATTCACGCCTTGGCTTAAGCTTTTGTCATGGTAGCTTCTTCATCATGGGAAATCGTTGTCCGTCCTTAAGCTTAATTTTGATTACAAAAGAAGTGGGTTATATCAAGAGATTCGCCGACGATGTTGAAACAAAAAGGGTGCAGCAGTGCAAAAATTCAACTAGGAATTTCAAGAGTAGAAGCATGGGAAAGTTGTGTTGTTGTTTATGGTTGGGTTGTTGAGTGCGACTTCATCAGAAGAGAGCGAAACCTTATCAGGTTAGCAATGTGAAACATTGATTTTTGGCACTTAGATTGAATTCACCTGTATTTCACAGAGATGAATTCACATTTTGTTATTAGCTGAAATGCTGAAATCACATAATCATTTAGGTGATTGGAAGCACTCAAAAGAGATGCCATCATGCTATTCGGAATCTTCCAACAACGGATGGTGATAAGAATATTTAAGCAATCTCGATGCGTTTGCATACACTATTTTAAATCACAATCGGCTGATGCAAAAGGCAGGCCTGGTGAGAAACATTAAAACCCAATTATTGATGGAGTGTCAGGGTTGCTTAATTTAACAGGCAATCTTTTGTTGGTTTCTTATCACGACATATCTGTTGTTGTCTCATTGACGTCTAGTGGCAATGCTCGACGCTTTTCATTACTGAAAATATTAGTGATTGGTGTAACAATTAATGGAAACCCGAGGGACTCAACTATCGCACAAAAGACAGAAGATATATGGAGGAAGTCTACCAAACCTCGAGCTAGTCAAAGAGAAAGCCAGAGCTTACGATTTTATGTTAGACAAGGCAAAACAGTCAAGCCCACGAGTCTTTTTAGCATGACAAATTCATCCAACCCAATTAAGCCTAACATATAGCTTATCGACTTAGGCATGTTGGGTCACCCTTCATTTAAACATTGGGCTTGTGTTCTCATCATACTCCAAAGGATTTTGCAATTTCTAACACGAGGTTCTTGTCATATGTAGTATATAATAAGCATTCAGGGAATGAATTACTTATGGTACAAAATACTGATGTTACAGATCAATTTAATCAAAACTGTATTCGGTCGGCAATTGCCTAGCCAGGGTACGAAGAAAACGGGTGAGGGACTTTTTGGCACTCGTTACCGCCGCTTCTATTTTTGCCTTGTCTTCGTCCGTCACAGCTTGGCTTTGTTCTTGAATCGTTTGCACTCTTCGAACAAGTTTTCGCAATTCCTGTCAAAGTTGCAGCAACTTGATAAAATGAACATAAAAGCAAGAGCAAAAACTGCACAATAATTACACAATCATGTCATACAATGCAAAGAGGAATATAAGCGGTTCATGTAGGCCAATAACGAGTTATAGTTAAACCAATGTAGATGAATTGGATTATGCCCAACTGACTCCAAGTGCACATACTGATCAAAACAGTGGTCTCATAGGGAGTTTTCTTTAAAAGTTGGGTTTTGATGACCTTTTTCTTGCTTCTTTGTCTTTCAAAGAAAAACCTATATATCAACCAAGTGACTAACCATTAACCAATACATTCTTCACTTAAAGAACTTTTGACAACGAGTGAGAAATAGTATTTAACTTGAAATCCAATAGACAACATGACATTTTGCTTGCCTGACGATCAAAATCAATGCTGTTAACTGAATATACTTCATTTGTAATGTTAATGTCTTTACTGATCAACCCATCAAACCATCTATTTGCAATGTTGACATACTCCTGTGAACTCTGCATGTAAAACCCCAACAAGATAAACTGCATGTAATCAGCTTAAGCTCATTATTAGTCTTCAAATCACGAGGTGTAATTCAAACATCAATTACGATTTCTTCAAATTTGGTTTGCCATACTAACCTCGTATTGAATTTCTTCGAATTGATCATCACTGTCTCCTTCTTCTTCTTCTTCTTGCAGGATTTGCATCTTTGAACCTGCTAAAGCCTGAAGGGTTTTCTGATCACCAACTTTTGTAGCCTGAATCAAAGCATCCATCAATTCAGGTTCTGCTTCCCGAAGCAGTTTCCCTAGCACACATTCATTCCGGGTATAAAAAGTAGGGTCACAAAATATAAGCATAAAGCACTCACCGGGTAAACACAAGGAAACTACTATTGGAAAAGAAAATTAAAGGAATGCAAATCAATCTGGGCAAATCTACTTTCTTACCAATATAATTGAACTGCCTTCGCTTTCCCTCTCTAACATCAGGGCCGAGTCTCTGCAACCAAAAAACAAACATCTTGTCTTCCATAACATACATTCCAACGAGAAACAAAGAAATAACTCAACAAAGTATAAAACCTTCACTTTCCCAAAGTACCTTAACTAACATTAAAGCATCGAACACATCTTGTTCAAGAGAAGCAACTCTGAACATTCCCAGCAACAATGAAAATAAAAATGTTAGCTTCAATATATATACCATTTCAAAAGTTACAACATTTTTGCGTAATAAAAACATGGTTTTATGTTGCTACTGTACCTGAGGATGCGTTTAATCTGAGGAGTAGAGAAGGAAGCGAGGTCCATGCCCCAACGGACGGCGCGTCGAGCCTCGCGCTTCTTCTGGTTACGGCTCTTCTTTACATCTGAATCCGAGTCGCTGGTTTCACCGTCTTGGAGATCAGACGGAGCTGGAGCATTGCGTAATCTGACTCCGCATGGGCGGTGACGGGCTTTTCCGCGGAACGAAGTCGAAGTGGCGAAAGAGAAACATGGGGCGGTAGTTTTAGCCGATATTGTGAGCGGTAAGGGAGTGTAGAGGAAATGATGGAGTGTTGTCCGTGAGCAGCAGTAGTGATGGTGCTGCTGCAACTGCGGCCATTGCCTCAGAGGCCGTATTAGCCGTGCCATGCTCTGTTCGACCAACGTTCTGCTTTGAGACTCACCAGCTCCGGCAAGCAGTAGCCAGCGTTTTGGACGCTCCAAGCCTTTCAAAACAAAAGCCGCCTGATGGTAAATCTTTGCATTTTTGACACGTGTAGCTACTATTATCATATTTAACAGATTTAAAAAATAATAAAAGGAAAAAAATCTGGGTTTATTTGCTCTTGGCCCAAACTTGATCATGGCGTAGCAGCCGATCGTATTTTATTTGGTGGTTGGTGTTAGAAGCTGGGCTTGAGCATGAAACTGATTGCAAGAGGAATTAGCCTGAATCTAACAACAACAATTGCTAAACTAAAGAATGAACCTTAACATTGCCTTTCCATCAGGTAATTTGATTGAATGTGAGAAGAATGAGCTTCTCGTCACTTCAGATGATGACCAGAAAGTGTCGACTAAAGTAACACAGATGATTAGAAAATGCAATATTACAAGATACAGTGGAAAGGAGTTATCTCCTTCAAATTTGCACTATACAACCTGTCTTGAGGAAAGAATACATGAGTTGAGCTAAAAAATTCAACTTCTATATCAAATACGTTAAAAAATATATGGTGCGAAGTAGTGCAGGAGTAGAGGAAGTGTTGACAGAATGGCAAAATCCCCTGTAGAAATACAATGCAGCCAAGATCGGTAGACCTCAACGTTCCATTGTTCTGCTTTCTTTAATTGTCTCTTGTATTCAAGCCAATCAATACCTGGAAGAAGTAAAAGTTAGAGAAAATTAAATCATATTTATAAGATGCTAAAGTCAAAAATCTGCCTATGATACTTCAACTTACCATTTTTGGCAGCCAAAGAAGTCATGATTTCATCAATTCCCTTCTCCATACCCTCGAGCCCGCACATGTAGACATAGGTGTTATCTTTCTTGAGCAATTCCCATAGCTCTTCAGCATACTGGGCCATCCGGGTTTGAATATACATCTTCTCACCCTTGTCATTTGTTTGTTCTCTACTCTCGACGTAATCCACCCTGAAGTTATCTGGTGCCTTCTCCTTCATCTTCTCAAATTTCTGAGTTGAAAGCATAAGTGAAACAGATAAAAGTTCTGATCCAATATATTCCAGTCTGAAGAAAAGAGAATAAAGATGAATAATGTAGAGGTTAAAGATAGCTTACGTCCTTGTAGAGCAGTGAGCTACTTGTGGGTACACCCAAGAAGAGCCAAGCCAACCCATTAAACTGCATCTCATGCCAAAACAGGTCACGTACGTAACCATAACTTGCTATTTGCTTCGTAAGCGTTAGATATCACAATTACCTTGTAGTCATCATGCTTCTCAAAGAACATCTTCCATAAGAATGAACGGAAAGGAGCAATTCCAGTTCCAGTTGCAAGCTGAAACAAGGAAACCAAGCACAATTATGTTAATACATGCTCAAATATACAAGCTGATAATTATGTTAACACAAAAAGTCCTTATCGACATGATAATCTGGAAGGTGCTAATAACAAAAACATACCCTTATGATGGTGGCATTTGGATCTTTTGGCATAAGCATCTCTTTCCCAACAGGTTCCAGTGATCGTCCCATCAGCACCAGGCTTCAAGTCACCTGAATGAAAGAGATTGTGTTATCATAAAGCCAACAAATTTTCCCAGACTCCATAAGCTTTAATAACAAAAGTATCAACATGACATTTGGATAAAGATTAAACTGATTTGTCATGTCTTCAACCGAATCAGTAGGTGACTTCTCATATTTACAAGGGAGAAAACATTTCAAGTGTTCTTGGTCGCCAGTTTTGGCACCTAAGGCAAAGGGCATCAACCTTGCCAGCTGTTGTGAATCAATCTAACATATGAAGTTATGAAAAAACGAAAAAAAAGTGGGGAGATTTATCCTCCAATATGTTTACAATAAGGGTTTACGATCCATTTATAGGACCTAGAAGCTGTTACTGCGAATAGACTGGAAAGCAAGATGCTTATTTATGTTTCTGCAGTAACTTGCTGCCCGTTCTTACCACTAGAAAAATGACAACCCCATCCATATTAGAAATGATTATATGTAGAGACCATAACTTTTGATAATGCTAACAAACTATAACATCACATAGCTATGTATTTTGAACAGAGCTGGTAACTGCCAAACCAACCTGCTGCAGATTAAACGTATGCAATCTCAAGAAATTAAGAATAACAGTCATTAAGACATTGATCAGATTTGAGACTTCTGTCCTAGATGGTCTCTGGTATATTTTATTCAGGATATCAATCTTAAATATGCTACAAGCATGATCAAAGAGGGGGTTTCTTAGAATAATTACCCAGATGTACTTTCTGCAATGCTAGTCAGAAATACTAAATAAAAAGAATGAGAAATTTTAAAATTCCTACACAGGAAATTTGAGCAAACTCCTTTCACTATCTCTCCTTGTTCATTGGTGTAAACAAGCCTTTTGACACACAAGGAAACCTGCAATTACAAGCTCATCAGTATCAGATTAAATATCAATCGGAATGAAGAGACAAAACGAACTGTAGAAAGCTACAGGTCATTACAGTTTGAGAAGTGCCGAAGTCTCCCAAAGCACTACTGGCGATGGAGTACAGTCTAAGTTTGTGGGGTTTTCCGTTCTTGTCAATACCCTCAGGAGTGACACCAATGGATTGTCCTTCTCTGTAAGGCACTTCCCCTGTTTGCCATCCAACTTCAAATGATCAAATGCAGAAAGCTGACACAAGGCTACCGTCTATGGAAAAAATTGCTATCAGTTATTAAACCAAGCTCCTAAGTTGCTGAAAAATTTCACCTTCAGTGCTAAAAACCATGTGCCAAGTCTCTCCAGGAGCATCATCTCCAGTAATTTTGGTGTTGAGAAGGCACTTTCCAATGTAAGGATTCTTTGGCTTGAACTTGTTAACAACAACACCTTCGTCATCTTTCTTGGAAACTTTCACTACTTTTGCAGGAGCCTCCGTAGTGACCTGAGCTTTAATGGAAACCACATTTCCACCAGCGCTGACATTCCTGGAGTACCATACACTCTGCAGAAGAAACCATTAGACATAAGTATCAGAATAAATCATTCAATGCAAATCTGCTTTCTCCATTAAGCAATCATACCTTGTTGAAGTTCATTCTTTCAGATATAGTGATAGAGCTTTTAAATGAAAGAGAAGATGACTTGGAAGATGGGAGAGATACAGCAGCATTGACGGTCAGTGCCATTGTTTCTCTCACACAAAAGAATCACAGAGGCCTCTAAGCAGAATTGAGGCCTTGAAGTGGAGGACGAATTGAAGTCAAGTAGAACCAACAAGAGAAAGAACACGACAAAAAGAGGTGAAAAAGAGGGATGAAGAGACAAAACCTGGGAGAGGATTACGTTTTGGGTGGATGAGTGAGGTGGACAAATTCAGCGGCAGTAAGAGTATCTGGTTGGAAAAGCATTTCAATTGGTATTAAATTTTTAGTTATTTAATAAGTATTTAATTAATTGCCATAAATTTTGTTTTCTTATATCTTTTTAAAAGGTAAAAAATAAGTAGTAAAAATAATAAGCAAATGTAACCTAAGTTTTAGAAGTTTTAGTTACAAATATTATTTTTAATCTATTTTTTGTACATTACTTAAAAATATTTTAAAATAACATATTGTTTTGAAATATCGTTTAAAAATTTAAAAATTTCATTTAATATATTATTTTATCTAATTTAAGAAGAAATAATACTTTAATTATAGATTTTTTTTTTACAAAATATCACTTTAACTCGTAATTAAGCAATCATTAATATTTTCATTTTATATAATAAATAAAAGTGGTAGGAGTACGAAAACATGGCAGTAAATAAGTAATCTTCCTTGGTACTCTTTTTTTAGTTTTCAACCTCTCAATGTCACTTTAAGCCAAGGTGAAGTGATGAATTATGTTTTGGAAAAAGATAGGGTAAATTACACTGATACTTTCAATTTAAAATTATAATTACATGTGGATTTATTAGTTTTTCAAAATAAAAAATCTGCAAAAAAAAATATTTTTGTGACACATAAGTCTTGCTATTAGTCAATTGTCAATGTTTTCGCTAATTTAATAACGTGATAATATTTTTAAAATAGTTTTACCCTTTATTAATTTTAAAAATTACTACTATATAAATTAATTTTTTCATTTTTAAAAGTTTTATCTCTTTAAATAAAAAAAATTTCTTTAACCTGACCACGTGCAATCGGCTCTGGTGCTTAACTCACATTTCAATATACAACGCAATATAATCAATGTACGCTTAATGATTGAGAGGTTAAACTAACATGGTCTCACAGATTGAGACCCGGGATTCTGAGTGGGTGGGTTTCTAAGGATAAAAAGGAAAGTTCCATTTCAATATACAACGTAGTCCAATCAAAAAAGAAAGGACTACTAAAGCATCAGTACGAGACGGTGGGCATTGATCCTGTAAGTGGGTTGGCTACCCGTACTGCAATGGTCGCTCGGATAGGTTACGGTGACTATCCCCAGAGGCCCAAAACCCTGGTAGCAGCAAGTCGAGTGAATGATGGTTGCTCCATACGGGAGGGAATACTAGGGTTGTTAGGGGCGTTAAAACTAAAATAAGTTTGAAAGTTGTAGAGAGGATAGCGAAAAAGGCGTTAATCAAGAGAATACCCTATACATGAAAAGGGCTCAGAATAGACTCTTTGTTGAATCCCCTCCCTCAATTATTATAAAACAAACAACAACAAAAATGACCTGGGATTTTTGAAACAAAAAAAAAGTTTATGTTTTAAAATTTTCTATGCATTTGTTCTTTCATACTTCCCAAAAACATTAAACCTCTCTTAAGCCCTAACGATTCTAACTTTCTCAACCATTGCATTTGAAACGAAAAAAAAAAGTTTCACTCTTCTGTTTTAAAATTTTCTATTCATTTTGTCTTTCATACTTCCCAAAAGCGTTAAACCTCTCCTAAGTAAGTTTTTCTCTTTAGTTTTAAAATTTTCTATTCATTTCTTTTTCATACTTATCAAAAACACTAAACTTCTCTATGGATTTTAGAATCATTCGTCGCATATTTAGGTTTTTGAATCATTGTGTTCTTCTTATTACTTGCATTCTCATTTTGACTAAAATATTCTTGTTGTCAACCAACAACAAGAAATATAAGAGTCTTAGTCATTAATCTATCTATTTCTATTATCTTGACTTTAACTCATATTTTGTTAACTTATCATTATAATGTCGCCCATGGTGGTGACTCTATTATTGTTGGAGAAGAGATAGAAGGTGTCGTTGAAAAGGCATAAGTTGTGATTTCGCACGATTTCAGTTTAATTTTTAAATATGTTGTGACTTCGCACGATTTCAGTTTAATCTTTATATATGCTGTGACTTCGCACGATTTCAGTTTAATCTTTATATATTGTGACTTCGCATGATTTTAATATAATTTTTAGTTTCTCAATCTCTATCTTCCTCAGCAAGTGTAGGTCTAATATTTTTTCTACTGTTAATGTTCAATTATGAAATTAGATAAGCATTGACTTGTATTATCCCGTTATTTTTTGGAGATCTTTTTAGCTTGACTACCTGTCGAAACTCCAAAAATATTGATTCCAATAGCAAAACACTTAATTTTATGAGGGTTTAGGGGTTTAGGGTTTAGGCTTGACCCACGTATTGCAACTCACAACTCAGTATTGTGCCATCATATTTTTTTATGTTTAGACGGGCTTCGCGCATACAGTCTCCTTCAGTTGCTGCAGCCACTAGTTTCTCTCTAGTGTTTTAGGGTAAAACCCTTCTGAAATCTAGCTTCTTATGCCAAAAAGAGTCTTCCACCAGTTTCGGATGTTAGACTTGTTATGGCATTTTAGCTTTTGATATCAAGAAATTAATCTTCAAAAAAAATTTCTTAAGCCCTAATGGATGCAAACATCATTCGTCGCATTTGAAGTTTTTCAATCATTCTATTCTTCTTATTACCTCCATTATGATATTTACTCAAATATTCTTGTTGTCAATCAAAAACAAGAAAGATTTATTTTCTGCCAAACCACCAGTTTTTTATGCTAGATTTGTTATGGCATTTTAGCTTTTAATTCAAAAAATTTACGTTCAAAACAAATTTCTTAAACCCTAATGGATGCAAACATCATTCGTCGCATTTTGAAGTTTTTCAATCATTATATTCTTCTTATTACCCCCATTTTGATATTCACTCAAATATTCTTGTTGTCAACCAAAAACAAGAAAGATTTATTTTTTACCAAAGTTATTGTTACTGTATTTTCATGGTTGGCATTACTACTAGTTATATTGAAAATACCTTTCTATCCGGGTTCTATTATTTATTCAAAGAGGTTGCTTGGCTAAATATGTATGAGATATTTTTACATGTAGAAGATGTGAGAGCGTTAACTGCTAATCTGTGTATTTCTGTTGCCTTGACTTCTGTTCACATCCTCTTGGATTATCATTATGATGATGAAATTGACCAAATATTTGTTAATCTATTTGGAAATGGGCTTGCTGATGCTCACGATTTTATCCGAAGGGAAGAAGCTGTTCATAACCCGGATGACGCTATTCTCGATGTTGGTGAGCATAAGACTGTCGATGGGGTAGCCCCGAATGTTCATGACCCACTTGCAATTGGTGACACCACCGACAATGCAGCTGATGACGGGGCAGTCTTGAATGTTCGTGACCCACTTGTAGTTGGTGACCACATCTACAATGCGACTGACGACGGGGCAATCTTGAATGTTCGTGACCCACTTGCAGTTGATGACCAAGGTGGTGTCGTGACTGTCGACATGGTAATCCAGGGTGGTCGTAACCCGAATGCAGGTGTTGTCCAAGATGGTGCCCCCACCAATGTGGTTGTGCCTCATGCTCGTGACGTAGTTGTTCAAGCTGGTGCCGAGGATGCGGTTGCTTCGGTAGCTCACCATAGTATTGTCCAAGTTGGCGATGCTACTCCCTTTAAAGGTGCAGATGTCATTTCTACTCCCGGTGAAAAAGGAGCTATAAATGCTCTAAAGGTTGAGGAAAAGATTAAGGGTTTACTAATAGTCAAAAGGTTGGTATAGTTTTGTTTTAGAATAATGTTCTTCTTTTTTTAGCTTTATTTGTTATATTTTGAAGAATGGAACCCCTTCTCTTAAAAGACACTGTTACGTGGCAAGGAATTTCCATTCATACTCTGAATCCCTAAATGTTTTTGGTTTCTTTTATTTTCAGAGAATCGAAATCGAGTTCTTCGAAATTACTTCACAGTAAAGCTGAGAAGTTTGAGATCCAAGCTGGGATGTCTTTGTTTATGGATATTATTATCAATTCTCTTTACAGCAACAAGGATATTTTCCTCAAAAAGTTAATCTCCAATGCTTCTAATGTATGTTCTCTATCTTTCTTTTGTTAATTGTTTTAAGTTTATTTTTGAAATGGATTTTTTTTAGTTTAGGCGTTGGACAAGATTAGGTTCTTTTCACTTACAGACAAAGAAGTTTTGGGTGAAGGTGACACTGCCAAGCTGGAGATCTAGGTTAATGCTGCACATTAGAACATTGTTTTATATAATATAAGTATAGAAAACTAAACTCGTGTTAACCAATAATTTCAAGGACAATTTCTGTAATGCTATAAAATGAGCATGTGAATGTAGAATTTTTATAATGCTATAAAATGAGCATGTAAATGGAGAATTTCTATGTGAATATTGATGCATGTAAAGTAGTATTATAACTTTTCTTAGCCTTAAAATGCAATGGCATTGCAAATTAAGTAGGACAAAGAGAAGAAAATTCTTTCACTTCGTGACAGAGGTATAGGAATGACCAAAGAAGATTTAATCAAGAACTTAGGAACAATTGCGAAGTTTGGACCTTTTGGTAAGTAAATCCTAGGTTTATTTGCTGCAATTGGTATTGTTAAAGCAGAATAAAATTTGATTCAAGTATTAATGACGTAATAATTGATTTTTTTCCTTTGTGTGTAACATTTGTTGAGAAAATGCAGAGCAGTGGAGACCTTAACCTGATTGGTCAGTTTGGAATTGGGTTCTACTCTGTATATCTGGTGGCAGACTGTGTTGAAGTCATTAGTAAACATAATGATGACAAATAGTGAGTTTTCTGAGTTTAATGCAGTTGTTATAGAGGTGTTTGATTGATCATTAAATAATTATTTAATGAATATGTTTTGATTTTCAAGTATGCACGGGAATCAAAAGCTGATTGGGCATTTGCAATTTATGATGATACTTGGAATGAACCACTGGGACGTGGTATTGAGATTAGATTGCATCTCAGGGATGAAGCTCAAGAGTACTTGGAAGAGGGCAAATTGAAGGTTGGTATAACTTAAGAGGTCTGCTGGGTTTTGTTGTGGAAATTGGCCAAGAAACAATAAAGATAAAACCTAGAGAAATTAAGCAAACAAAAAAACACAAGAATTTATATCTTTCGGCCTTTTGCCTACGTCCACGGAGTGAAACTGTTCTTTCTATTACTGAGAAATTAAAGTACAATAAATTGACCTCTATGGTTCCCCAAACCAACCAAAGATCCCTTACACACTCTTTCTCAATAACCTCTTAAGAACACTCACTCAAACCACTATAGCTCCACCTAGAGCATACAAGGTGTTCTCTCTTTAGAGCTTTTAAAGCACTTCTTGTAATTCTAAAGCCTAGAAATTCACTTTTATAGTATAAAAGTTCAAAGTAGAATGTAATTAGGACTCAATGTGGAATAAGAAGTTTAAAATTATATAACTACTTAATGTTGTACACAAACAAGAATCCTAATCAAATAAAATTTAGAATTCTAGTCAACCTAAAACTCAACAAATCTCCACCTTTGACTTGAATTCAAACTCCTTAAACCTCTTCCACCAGTAGCACTTAATTGTAACTTCCTAACTTCACCTATTTTCTAGGACCTTGAACAACTCTCTAAGCATAAAACTTTCCAAATCATTGGCCTTTATAACTACCACGACTACACATACTGAATCAAGCATGGTCCAACACTCGATTCCATAAAATGGCCAATGCATCTGTGTAGCTGTCAAGTCAATGGCACTAATTGACTTCGAAAAGGGACCTCGACGACCCTTCCAATTCACTACTGGCAAGATTTTTCATCCTTTCACCATCATCCACACCATGGGAATCTTTCATCACCTCCTCAGCAAATGAAATCTCACTTTGGAAGCTACCATTCCCTGTGCACTGTTCCCATCCTTTCGAGACCTCACATTCTAGACGATACAAGCCATTATGCAAATTTTCCCTCATCAGGACCATGTCGCCTTGTGTGACTTTTACCACTCAATCACAAGCAAAATATTCATACCCTTTGGAGTCTAATAGGCTCAATGATATTAGATTCTTACGTATCTTTGGGACACAGTCCACACCACCCAAAGAACGCATAACCCCATCAAACATTTTGATTTTCACCACTCCAAGACCCATGACTTTTACTACTGACTTATTATCCAAAGTCAAATTCCTAGCCACTTCTTCTTGAAGTAAATCAAAACAATCTTTTTGATAACATATGTGAGAACAAAAGCAGAATCTAAATACCAATCAGAATTTGCATCCATATTTTCTGAGATTGTAAGGACAGCACAAGCATCACCTTCAGCAACGAAAGCACACTCACCTTTATTCTTATTGTTTTCATTCTCTTTTATAAGATAATCCCTTTTAATATGTCCATACCCTTTGCATTGAAAGCACTGAATATTGTTGGATCTAGACTTGCCACCCTTAAATCCCATACCGGTTGACTTCCTCTTACAAACCTTAGTTACCAATGCCAAGCCACTTGGATCTCTATCCCCTTCCTTACTTTTCTTTCGGGCTTCATGAGACATTAATGTTGTTTGTGCTTGTTCTAACGTTATTATATCCATCTCACATATCACAGATTCCACAAATACCTCATAGGAGTCTGGAAGCGAAGCTAAGAACAACAGTGCCTTTTCCTCTTCCTCTACCTTCACATCAACCTTCTTCAACTGATCAATGATCCCATCGAATTCATTCATATGCTTCATGAGGTCTTCATTCTCCTCTATCTTTAAGCGATACAACTTTTGCCTAAGCTGCAACTTGTTGGAAAGACTTTTCGTCAAGTAAATCTTCTTTAACTTTGCCCACAATCTTGGAGCAGAATCCTCATCAATAACATGGTTGAACATGTTATCTCCAATGCAAAGCTGAAAAGTGCTCACACATCTTTGCTCTAACTCTGCCCATTCAACATCTTTCATGTCATCTGGTTGTCCTTCCTCCTTTCCTAGCAAAAGGTGCATTAAATCTTGCTGCACAAGGAGATCTTTCATCCTTCTCTATCACTGCGTAAATCTAGTCTTCCCATCAAACTTCTCAATTGAAAAATTCATAGAACTAGTGACTTTTGACATCCTTGTCGAATCTTGAATTTACCGAACCCGAAGCTTTGATACCAATTTATTGTGGAAATTGCACAAGAAACAATAAAGATAAAACCCAGAGAAATTAAGCAAACAGAAAAATACAAAAATTTATGTGGTTTGGTCTCTTACCTACGTCCACGAAGTGAAACTGTTCTTTCTATTACTAAAAAATTAAAGTTAAATAAATTGACTTTTATGGTTCTCCAAAACAATCTAAGATCCCTTACACATTCTTTCTCAATAACCACCCAAAAACACTCACCCAAACCACTCTAGCTCCACCTAAAGCAAAAGACAGAGTTACAAAGTGTTCCCTCTCTAGAGCTCTTAAAGCACTACTTGTAATTCTAAAACCTAGAGATCCACTTTTATAGTATAAAAGTCCAAAGTAGAATGTGATTAAAATTCAATGTGGAATAAGAAGCTTAAAACCATACAACTATTCAATATTGTATACAAACAAGAATCCTAATCAAATAAGGTCTAGAATTCTAGTCAACTTAAAACTCAACAGGTTTATTTGTGAATTATTTTATCTTTCATATTGCCATCCTTTGTATTTTTATCTTCATACACTTGTAGTTTGATGTATTATATAAATAATAAAACATGCTGTGGTTTTATCTGCAGGAATTGGTGAAGAAATATTGTGAATTCATCAACTTCCCCATCTATATCTGGGCAAGCAAAGAGGTTGGTGTTGAGGTACCTATCAATGAAGATGAGTGGAGTGATGAGGAGGAAACCAGTATATGTCACTGAAAGCCAGCCTGTTATTGTTAATTTAAGACTTGCTGATATGGTTTTCTAGCCTATTAATCTTTATTTAGACTTGCTGATACCATTTCCCCTTAATGCTATAAGAGTAACCATGGTCTGATCATCTTTTTGTTTTTATTCTTTTTATTGCTACAAACAGCTGATAGCACTTCTGAGGAAGGGGAAGATGAAAATGCTGAGAAAAGTGAGCATGAAGACACTGAGAAGAAACCAAAGACAAAGAAGGTGAAGGAAACTTCTTATGAATGGGAGCTTCTGAATGATGTTAAAGCTATATGGTTGCGCAGTCCAAAGGATGTTAAAGAGGAAGAATACACAAAATTCTATCACTCTCTAGCAACGGTAATTTGCCATAAATTTCCTAACCTGAAGAACATTATGGAGAAGTTTCCAACCTTCACAAAGTATAATTTCTCCTTATTTATTGTTTGTATATTTGTGTTTCTCTGCAAGAGTTTGGTAATGAGAAACCCTTGGCCTGGAGCCACTTCAGTGCCAAAGGTGATGTTGAGTTCAAGGCTGTTTTGTTTGTGCCTCCTTAGGCTCCTCATGAACTGCATGAGATTTATTATAACTCCAACAAAGCCAACTTGAAGTTGTATGTTAGACGAGTTTTTATCTCTGATGAATTTGATGAGCTTTTACCAAAGTATCTTAGCTTTTTGAAGGTAATTGAAGATATTCTAAGTTCTTTTAGTTGACTTGAATCTGCACCAATGAGGTTTTTGAGACATTTTTTCTGGTTATCTAATAGGTTTTTCAATGAATACTCCATCGAGCAGGGTCTTGTTGATTCTGATACTCTACCACTCCATGTATCACGAGAGATGCTACAAGCCCGCAGCAATTTGAAAACGATCAAGAAGAAACTCATTAGGAAAGCCCTTGATATGATTTGTAAAATTGATAAGGAGGATTCTGATGAGTCCAGTGGCAAACATGAGAAAGGCACGTTATAACTGCTTTTTTATACTGACTTGGAATTTGATTTACAAATAATTCTCCAGACTATGACCTAATGACCTTTCCAAAATGAAACTCTTACAGTCCAAGTGTTTTCTGGGATAGTATTGACGCTGAATATTGATGGTGATGCAGAAGTTGAAAAATCTGGTGCAGACGATGACAAGAAAAAGGGTCAATATGCTAAGTTCTGGAATGAGTTTGGAAAATCCATTAAACTTGGTATCATTGAGGATGCAACCAACAGAAAACGCTTGGCAAAACTCCTTCGATTTGAGAGGTATTTGACTTGATTTATGTTTTTTCCCATTCGCATTTAGTTGTTGAGGCAATCTTTAATTTCTTTGACTAATGGTATATGACTTGATTTATGGTTCTTTGACTAATTTATTGGGGCAATCTGCTGGCAATGACGAATGGTATATGAATTACATGCAGCACCAAGTCAGATGGTAAATTGACTTCGCTAGGTTAGTACATCTCTAGAATGAAAGCAGAACAGAAGGATATTTTCTACATTATAGGCACCAGCAAGGAACAGTTGGAAAAATCTCCACTCTTGGAGTAGCTTAAGAAGAAAAATTATGAGGTACTGCAAAACATTTGTTGTTAACTTCAGATATATATATTTACTTGATTCAAAACCATCCTTTTCACATCTTTTCTTCTATTTACTTTATTTCTCTAATATGTGTTTGTCTTGTTTTCATATGTGTTAAATGCCTTTCTGCTTGTAGGTTATTTTCTTCACAGATCCTGTCGATGAGTACCTGATGCAGTACCTGGTGGATTATGATGGCAAACAGTTCCAAAATGTATCCAAGGAGGGCTTGAAAATTGGGAATGTAGAAGAAACGGAGACCAAGACAGAGACAAAAGGAGCAGGTAGTCCAAAAGGTGAAGCTGAACCAACCAGCAATGATGTAGATACAAAGCCTTCTGATATCAAGAATGAATTGTAGATGGTCTGAAGCCTCGGGATAGTTTTTTGTTTTTGTGCTCTGATCTCTTAAGACAACAGGAAGAAACTGCATCATGATGCATTTTAAGTCTGAAACTTCAATCAAAGAAAACATTAGAACCATAGTTGCAGGAATTTTGTCTTTAGCATTTAATCTATGTCGAGAGGTGCCGAAATTAAGCTATCCATTTTTTTTTTCTCTTTTAATGCATGTTAATGTTTTTCAGATTTTCACCTATTGATGGTCGTTTCTCATTAACTTCGTTGGATATGAAGTGGGGCGAAAGCCTCGAGACATAAGGCTTTCCCAAGTAGGTTTGGTAGTCATACGGGCTTTCTCAGGGCATGGCTCTTTGCACTGGTTTTCAATAGCCGAGGGCCATGAGGCCCAATGTAGGATCAGGGGAAAATTCCTTCCCTTATCTTATTTCTGAGTCTGCTAAAAGTAGACTTAGGCCTTCTTCCTTGTGTTTGCTTATTACTGGATCATTACGTTTTTCTTTTTCTTGGACGGTTATGAATTTTATTATCCGAAGGCTAAGTTAACGATTTTTTTTATCTTCCTGGAACATAAAGGAATCCTAAATCTGTATTGATGATAAGCTAACAACACGTAGTCTTCGTCAGCAAGTGTAGGTACAAAGTCTTTTGCGGTGCTAGCGATAGATCATGAAATTAGATAAGCCTTAACTTGTATTATCTTATTATTCTTTGGAGACCTTTTCGGCTTGATTGTTCGTCCAAACTCCAAAAATATTAACTCTAACAGCAAACCACTCAATTTTATGAAGTCACTTTTACTGTTTTGCTGTCGCTTCTAGTCCGGATATCTATGTCCAGCCATTGGTGGATTCGCTGATAAAGCCCGTGAGTGGAAACCCAAAGAAGGCCTGCCTGATAAAACAGTTTAACCAGAGGGGTTAAATAATTAGATTGAAGATATCTCAATTTAGTTGTTTACTAATTATTTAATTAATTATTATAAACTTTGTTTTTTATATTTTTGGATAAAATCTACATATATCCTTTATGGTTAGTTTTTTACCAAAAGACAATAACAATCTTTCTTTTATAATTTTTTTATTTTTTATTTGCTTAATCAAAAAACCATTTGAGTGTTTTTGGATTTTTTATGACTTGTCTCACCCATTTTTATTTGATTTTTTAAGTATTAATATAAAAGCCATTTAGAGAAGCACATGCAGCAAGTGAACTTTAAGACAAGTATACTCCTTTTTTTTAAGTTCTAAACCTCTCAATGTCCCTTTTAAACCTAAGCAGGCATGTAGGGTGAGATGATGAATTTCGTTTTCGAGATATAGATAAAGTAAAATATCAAAGCAATGAATTTCGTTTTCGGGATAAAGATAAAGTAAAATATCTTTGTTAAAAAATTTGTAAGGAGAAGTGATTATTTAGTTTTCGTGATAAGGATAAAGTAAGATATCTTTGATAAAAAATTTATAGGGCAAAATGATGAATTTCATTTTCCAAAGGAAAGATATCTACCATAAAAAATTTTAATAAAATTAAATGAGATGATAATTTTATTACTTTAAATTTATTTCCACAATTAAATTTATTGTGACAATGATTCAATTATGAGTTTCTTTTTAGTTTTTGACGATAATAAAATTAATAGAACTCTTTAAAAAAACTAATAGAATTAATTGAAAATTTGAAGTGTTTAGATACACTGTTAAAAAAAAGTTTTAGAAGATATACTGAATATTAAGAGCCTGTTTGGTATGATTTTTTTTAGCTTAAAAGCTATTATAAAACTCTTATGAAAAATGATAATTTTTAAAATTAAGTTAAAATTATTTAGTAAATTTCTTTTTATAAGTTCTTTTTAATAAATTATAATTTTTGTTAAAATTATCATAAAGGGTATTTTTTTTGATAGGGTAATATTGTAATTATTTTTAACAGATAAAAATATTTTTAAAATAAAATTAAATTTTTTTATAATTTTTTAAAAAAAAGAGAAGAAAAAGCTCAGGAAGTTTTTTTTTGAAAATTTTATTTTTTTAAAAAAAATTACTTTTTTTAATAACTTTTCAAAATTTATATTTAATCTGACTGTTTTATTGTTATTGTCATTTCAATTGCACATGACAATAATAAAATGCAATCGAATCTTGTCATTTTTATTGCTTCTACATCTTTTTGAAAAATTTTATTTTTAAAAAAATTAACTTTTTTTAATAACTTTTTAAAATTTATATTTAATCGTACTGTTTTATTGTTATTGTCATTTCAATTGCACATGACAATAATAAAATGCAATCGAATCTTGTCATTTTTATTGCTTCACATCTTTTTTAAATTTCAAAATATTTTGTTTAATTAAGGATGGAGAATTGGAAGAACATCCGCTCTGCTTACCCTGTAAAAAAATAACAAAAGTTGAATTCTATTGAAAAATAGATATAAAATAAATATTATAAATTTTATAGAATTGAAGAGTTTATCAATTAATTCTACCAAATCATTCAATGTACCCCTAATATTTAAAAAAAAAAAGAGAGGAAATATTTGTTATTAACAAAAATTGTAATCATATTATCATTGACTTACAACAATCATAAAAATAAAAAATATACAAACGATTAGGATAGGCTAATTAGTATATGTATTTATATCAATTTTAAAACAAGATTCTAAATCTAAAATACAAAATTGAAGTATAAAGAGAGATAAAACTTAAAAAACTATTGCAATGAAAAATCATACAAATATATGTCCGGACAAGGTTAAATAAAAAGATCGTATAAAGAAAGATGAAACTAAAAAAACTATTACAATGAAAGCATACACCTCGGCAGGGTTTGAAGGAGGCAACTCGTCCTTGAGACTCATCACTCACCACAATCAAGAAATCGGCTTAAGGCTGTTGAAACTATGGGTGTTGGTGGTGAAGAAAACAAAAACAAAAGAACCTAACAATGCACCCTATTTATATTCAAGCATGCGGCGCTAAAAGCTGGTAGAACAAGTATTCCTAAACTCTAATGCCTAGGTCATCATATTTGATGGTAAACGTTTTCACCTTCCACTGGAGCCCGTGACTAAGGCCCAATGAAGGCCTTTGTGTTAAAGCAGCTTTCAAAAGCGTACTTGAAGTTTGGTCCAATTCAAATAAACAAGCAAACAAGCTCTGGCATTATCCTTGGGCTGTGAAAATTAGATTAAAGTTCAACATTTGTGCTATTTCAAGGGAATTGTAAATAATAGAACTCGTTTCCCCTTCATGGATATAATTAGTAAGTGGTTCTAGAATGTTGGTATTTTTTATGAAGCAAATAAATAAAACTTTGGTTATTCTGTCCTATACCAGGTGAGTTAGATTAATCGAACGAATATATAGTATAATAAACGAAAAATGATTAGGTTAAATTATTCTTATCCTTTTACTTTATTTGTTTGGTAGATCTCAAATAATAGAATAGATATGAGATAAATAATGGTAGTTGTTTTTTTTTTCTATTATTTTTATTGTTGAAAATGCGCTTACACAACACAACAGAAAAGTTATTATACGCCAAATGCTAGATGAAATTAGTAGTAATTTTTATCTCACCCAGCTTAGTGTTCTCGGATATATGTTGGGTTTATTATTTTTATTATTTATTTATTTAATCAAAAAATTGAGCACTTTTAAATTTATTTTTTTTTTACTTTTCTCTCACTTTCTCTCCTCACAAATTTTTTTTTTTAAATTGTTGCATACACGTTAAGGTTACAAATAAAAAAAAAGAGAGAGAAGACATTTAGAGAAGCATTTGCAGCAAGTGAACTTTAAGGTAGGTAGACTATTTCTTTTAGCATGTAGGGCGGAGGGTAGGCATGTAAGTTGACGTGATGAATTTCGTTTGCGGAGTAAAGGTAAAAGTAAGATATTTTTTATAAAAATTTTTAATAAAATACGATGAAATGATATATTATTATTTTAAATTTATTTCTACAATCAAATTTATGACTCGTTCTCATGGTAATAAGGGACGGAATTAATCAACTTTTTATTGGACAGTCAAAGACAAAGGACTAAAGGTTAAAAATTTAAAAAACGAATAGGTTGAACTTAACCAATAATTAAAATATTTACAATAAATAATAATTTTATATAATATGTAAATCAAGAAAAAAAAAATTTAAAATAGTCTTTTAGGAAAGTTGTTCTTAACAATATTTATTGGATTCAAATTCATTGATTGTTAACTTTGTACTAAAAAACATCCATTTCATCAAGTTGGAGTTTTAGATGTTTTGATTCACAGGCTTGGAGGTTCAATTCAAGTGTAAGAAAATCATTTGGATTAGAAGCAAAGCTACAAAATATTTAAAGGGGGTCAAACCAAAAAAAACACTAAATAATCAAAGAAAACTTTATATATAATTCAATTATCACTCATCTAAAATATTAAATAAAATTCACAATACATTTAACATACAAAAAAATTTATATTAACAGTAATGATAGTATCATATATTTACATATGAGACTGAATAGAACCATTAAAAGAGTCTCTCTCACTCTCTATATGCAAGAGTAGAAGAAAAAACAAATTTTCAAACTTAAATGAATAGTCTCTTTACTTTGTATGTTCTACTTCTCCTTTTACTTTCTATTTGTCTCTTAAATTGTTAATTAACGTATTGCGTTATTAGGTTAAACTATTAAGATATAATTTGTTATGATAAGTTGTTAGGTTGGATTGTTAAGATATAATATGTTATGATAAGTTAGATTTATATTAAAATTTAATGAGTTTGGATTACTGCAGTCACTTTTAATTTTTTTAAATTTGATAGGCTTAACATATTAGTTTAAAATTTATTTGCTAGGCTTAACTAGCAATATGTTAACCATAATGGTTCTAATTTTATTAAACAGCTTGAGGACTAAAAATAATTATTAAATAAAAAATTATTTTGAAGGCTATTAAAAATATATAATAAATAAAATTGTATTGAAAGAAATGTAATTATTTTATTATATCAATTTGTATGTGTACCCTTGTTACTCAAATTTTACAATATACATGCTAAAATGCATTGGTTACTTTGACTAAAAAATGATATATTAATGAAATTCTAAGCAGCAATGCAACATTGCAACTTATATTTGATAATTACATAATAATTTATTTATTTTTAAATATTAAAGTCATAGAAAATAAAATTTGCATAACAAAAAAAAATAACATCACAAGTATAAGATAAAATTCACATATGACATAATAAAAAAGAAAGAAAAAAAATATGATTGATGTTCGTAGGAATTTGTGAAAAAAAAATCTATAGAGATTTAGAACATATGAGTAAACATAATAGAAATAAATAAATAAATAAATAAAATAATATTATTATTATAAATAAAAAGAAAAAAAAACTTTAAAATTGAATCAATCATATGAAATTATTTTGTTATTATTTATTTATATTAATTATTAAATAAAATTTTATTTTGAAGGGGTCATTATGAAAATTTATAAAAAAAATTTAAAAAGTTTATGTAGTATGTAAAAAAGCCCTTGTCACATAAAGAGGCTTCACCCCTGATTTGGAAGATTTGCATTTTTTTCTTTTAAAGAATTTATTCATTGTTTTCAACTTATTCATATTTTAATCAATTTTAAAAAATAAATTTAATGTAATTAACATCTAATATTATTATTTTATTATTGATGGAGAGGAGATATAAGGCTGAGCTTGCTGATGCTCAAGAAGTTGAGCTTGTTGATGCTATTACCGGCAAGGTTGCTATTGCCTCGGTTACAGTCGTAGGTAAGCTTGCTGCTGCCTCAGTTACCGTCGAAGGTGAGATTGCTGGTGAAAGTGAAGATTGTATGGTCTATTAGATCAAACCTTGATTGTATGGTCTATTAGATCAAACCTTAGATATTTATGCTTGTTCTTTTGTTTGGTTTAAAAGGTAGAATTGTGTGAATATTAAGTTGTTAAGGTGTATCAATCGTAAAGTGCTTCTCAAGTACTATTAATGACATTCTGATTTTGCTTCTTAAGTACACAGTAGTTTTAGATCTTCATGAAGCTACTTGGTGTGTTTGGCCCTTGTTCTGTTACTTTCATCGAAAAAGAATCTTATTTCATCCTTTATTCATTTACATTTGAGAGTGTCAGTGATATCTTTATAGGTGAGATTTTTATAACTTTTTAGCACCTATTTCAAATAATTTTCAATTATTTTAAATTGATTATTAGTTCACTTTTGCTTCCTTTATCTAGATGTTTTAAGCATTGGCAAGATCCCTTAGAAAAGGTGCATATTTATTTTTCATTTTTCTTAAAATTAAAGGAAGAAGATTCAAACTTATTTTTTAAGTAAGAGATTATATTTTGACTAATGAACCAAATGCTCGAATGCACATATTTATTTTTCATTTATTAATTAATGCATTCTATCATTGACACTAATTTAATAGTTTATATTTAATGTGATGTCACTTTATAAGTATGTTAAAGTAATTTTTTTAAGTTTTTAAATATAATTATTTAGTTTTTAATATTTTTAATATATTTATTTTTTTATTAATGACATAGTAATATTTATTTGATTATTTGATAATACATAAATTATTTTACTTCATCTTTTGCCTTTATTTGTACAAGCTTCTCTGTGTTAACAATAAATCCCATTCTCCAATTGAATGCAAAATAAAAAAATATATATATCACTAGATAGCGAAAGAAACCTAGAGAATTTCACAAGCTTTTATGCCAAATAAGATAGAAGGTATGTGGCTTATAAAAAAAGCAGTTTTAGAAGGTGTGTTTAATATTATTTTTAATCTATTCTTTGTACATTCAAAAGACAATTTCACAAGCTTTTTACCAAATAATATTACTACTTATAATTAACAAATTAATTAAGACAATAATTTAAAGCTATGATCTACATACAAACCGAAGCAAATATTCAACTCCAAACTAGACTCTTTAAACAACAAATCGATTATTTTTTATTTTTATTTATTTAATTAAAAAAATTGAGTTTTTTTAAATTTTTTTATGTCTTTTCTCACTTCCACTTTCTTTCTTCACTTAGTTTTTTTTTTTTTTTATCATTGCATGGCACTTGCATTTAGGTCACTTAAACCCAAGTATATGGGCAAAGTGATAAATAGTTTCGGGGATAAGGATAAAAGTTGATAAAATTTTTTAATAAATTTTTTTTAATAAAATTAGATGAAATGATAATATTATTCAATTTATGACTTATTCTCATGAAAAATTAAATTATGAGTGCGCTTCATCCTACTTAGGGTTCCTTCTTGCTTCATCTACTTAGGGTTCGCTCATGCTTCATTATACATATCATAGCTTTTTTCTTTATTTTTTTTTCTAAATTTCATAAAAAATCTAATGATGAATTTCAAAGTAAGACCTCCCGAATATAATAAAATTAATTGAAACAAATTCAAACATATCCCAAATATAATAGAATTGGTAAAATTAATTAAAATTTTGAAGAGTTAAAGTTAGATGCAATAGTAAATCGTGTCTGAGATAATTTCACGAGCTTTTTATGAGTAAAAATATTAGTAACTATTAATTAACGCCGGATCCTTTTTTATGTGTCATTTTGCATTGGGTTATTGTTATTTGATTTTCTTACATAAGCGTGTATGAAAAAGATCTTGGAGATGATAAGATGAACACAAATTTCAGTTCATTTCCTTTAATCATTAACATTAATATTAGCTCAAATTACATACTCGAACAAATGATCTTGCTTCCAATTTGTTTGAAAGGGATCTTGCCAATACTTAAAATTACAATACCAACGACAACGTTGCCTCAGCTTAAGACAATTTCTTTTCTTCTAGAAAATATTACAATGCTAAATAGAAAGATCGTATAAAGAAAGATAAAACTGAAAAAACTATTGCAATGAAAGTATATACCTCGGCAAGGTTTGAAAGAGGCAACTCGTCCTTTAGACTCATCACTCGCCACTATCAAGAAATCGTCTTATGGCTGTTGAAACTAAGGGTGTTAGTGGTGAAGAAAATAAAAATAAAAATAAAAAACCTAATAATGACACCCTTTTTATATTCAAGCATGCAGCGCCTAAAGCACTTTTCTGGTAAAACAAGTATTCCTAAACTCTAATGCCCAGTTCATTATATTTGATGGTAATCGTTTTTACCTGCCACTGGAGCCAATGTCTTAGGCCCAATCAAGGCCTTTGTATTAAAGCAGCTTTCAAAGCCTACTTGAAGTTTGGTCCGAATCAATTAAAAAAAAGCAAACAAGCTCTGGCATATATCCTTGGGCTATGAAAATTAGATTAAAGTCCAAGATTTGCATTATTTCAAGGGAATTGTAATTTATAAATAATAGAACTAGTTTCCCTTTCATGGATATAATTAGTAAGTCGTTCTAGAATGTTGGTATTTTTTATGAAGCAAATGAACAGAACTTTGGTTATTCTGTTCTATACCAGGTGCTTTAGTGTTAGATTAATGACAAGGATATCTACTATAATAAAAGAAAAATGATTACGTTGAATTATTTATATCCCTTTATTTTATTTATTTGGTAGATCTCAAATAGCAGAGATGAGATAAATAATGGTAGTTGTTCTTTTTTTTTTTGTATTATTATTATTGCTGAAAATGCTCTTACACAACACAACAGAAAAGCTATCATTGGCATCATACATACACTGAATGCTAGATGAAATTAGTAGTAATTTTAATCTCACCCATCTTATTGTTCGGCTTTTTGGGTTTTGAGGAATGAAACTCAACATAAAAAAAGTGTCATCCTTTGAGGTTTCCGGAAGATAAAGGAATCAGCAAGTGTAGGTCGAATGTTTTTTGCGGTGTTAACGTTGGATCATGAAATTAGATAAGCATTGACTTGTATTATCCTACTATTTTTTTAAGACCTTTTCGGCTTTTTGCTGAGCTGTTGCATTTATCCTGGACAAAGAATAATCGTAACATACACATTCGAGTCTCTATGATTGTAACGAGTCATTTGGAATCAAAGGAATAAACATTTCCTTCCTGTTATGTAGCAGTTTGATTGATCAGTGAATGTTATCGGAGTTTCCAATTAGATCACTTTTTCCGACTTATCTAAATCTGCCCTCACGAAACAGTGCAGAGGAGCTGTGTTTTCTTCTTCGTCCTGGTTTTTTTGTCCCAACTCCTGAAATTTTCCCGTTGGCAGGCCAATAATTGCAATAAGTTTGGCCTAATTCCGTAGCTCTTATCCATAAATTCCATCCTGCACATGCAAACCATTATGAAACGATGAGTGAAGTAACAATATATCACCCCTTTTAGTTACATTTGAAGTCTGCGATCGGACTATGAAACTGATATTCAACTTGATGTCTGGTCTCAACGTCTTGAAAACTTTGCATTTGCCTAATAAAAATCCCCAGCCTAATCTGAGTGGGATCTATGCAACTCAGTTTTAACTAACAGATTGAGATTGGTAGTATTTATTATTCAATCCTAAGTTTTCTGACATTGAAACCATAAAACTAAAGAAACAGAACACTGAATCCATGAATGATATAAGAAAATCCAAACTTTATACACTCAGACTATAAAAAAGCTGCCTGTTTTAGGTCAAATCTTTTTCTATTTACAGACGGGGTATTAGCAGTTATCAGTTTTCCCCAAAAACCAGAAGGCCCAAAACAATAAAAATCAGGGGGCGAAGTTTCCATTCATCACTCTGAAATCTACACAACTGAAAAATCCAGTCCTGAACTTCGTGATTTGTCCAAAGTGTCACCAACATTGATCAGTTTCCCAGCTTCCCCGCGTGTAACCAGAAAATCCAGAAGACGTGGGGCTGGCCATAGATGCGGCAGACGCTGACACGGCAAAGGATCGTCTCGGTCTGAACAACAACGTCCGATCATAATCGGCACGTTTCTCGGGATCAGAAAGCGTGGCGTAAGCTTCATGTACTTTGATGAACTCGTGTGCGGTGGCGTTATTTTGACCGCTAGATGAGGCGTCGGGATGCAGGACTCGCGCCAGTCTCCGATAAGCAGCCTTGATTTCCTGACAAGTGGTGCCCATCTGGATCCCCAAGACCTCGTACAGTGACGCTGGAGAAGCAATGTGGGAAACCGGTCTCTCAGCCGCCGATGCGCAGGCGGCGGAGACACGGAGTGGCCGGAATTGGACACTTGTCGGCACGGAACTGGGTTCCTTGATTGAAACTTTGTGGCCCATGAAATGAGCAGAGGAGGAGCCGAAACAGGCGAATGCAGAAGATGTGGAAGCCATTGTTCTGATGTGCCAAAGACCGTTAATTGTTTGTTGTTGTGTTTACTTTGTGTTGGAGAAGTAGCCAGATGGGTAAGGATATTTATAGATAATTGGTTAACCAGGGTTAGCTCGATTGGTTTAACAAATTGCTTCCAATGGCTTATCCATTTGGAAATTTGGATCTTCTCTCACATGCTGACTCAGCGAACCGTCGGCGTTTCAGAATCTTTTACCCCACGACCACAAGCTGTCAAGCTGGCGACAAGTCACTGACTTTTTTGGGAGGTCGCTGATTAAAAAGGCACATTTCAGGAAGATGCACCTCAAACCCCGTGAAATAAGAGTAGTTTTTTAGCGGATCTTTTGGCTGTTACTCCATGGTTCTTGATTCTTTCACTCTGATATGAATTCCGATGAAGCTGAATAGGATTCTTTTCAGCAGGTTTTGACCTCCCGATCCTTTTTTACGGTGTCATTTTGCATTGGGTTATTGTTATTTGATTTTCTTACATAAGCATATATGAAAAAGATCTTGGAAATGATAAGATGCCCTCAAATTTCAGTTCATTTCCTTTAATCATTAACATTAATATTAGCTCAAATGACATATTTGAACAAATGATCTTGCTTCCAATTTGTTTGGAAGGGATTTTGCCAGTACTTTAAATTACAATACCAACGACAACGTTGCCTCAGTTGAAGACAAATTTTTTTCTTCTAGAAACAAGATAGTTTACAAATGAAAAATCAGATTTGAAGAGTCTCTCCCTTCAGTTTAATAATTCTATAGAATTATGCACTTAAAATAGTATAACAAAAGTTCAAATTTGCATCATCTACTTGATGTCTGGAAAAGAAAATTGATGCTGAGGTAATGGCGAAGAAATTGAGTACGCCAAAACTTCTACTATAATGAATGGAAAATTAAATCTTCTGGAAAGGTTAATGCATGAAGCGGACATGAAGTCAGATTTATTTTCCGCTCTCCCCTAATTTCCCTGTACATGTGAACGCGCTAAGGATATTTCAATTATTAAGCAAAGAGACAAAAAAAGTACTAGAAATATGGAAACATTTAGTACTAGTTGCCAACTGCCATGGTGGTCCTGTTTGACATGAAATGAATGGGAGACACGAAGTCGTATGGTAACTGTGGGCTATAGGAAAAGCTTAAAAACATGTGAACTATCACCTTCCACTAGTAGCAAACCGTGGCTAAAAAGCAATCCAAGCATATTTATTTGTCACGTCTTGTGCTGGATTCATCAGCCCAAATCTTAGAAATGTGCAAAACAGAAAAAACCAATGAGTTCGAAAACTAACAATTAGGCTTGTTTTGGCGCGTTGGATAATTGAATCTGGATGGATAACTTTTTTTCATACTTGTTAAAACATTTTAATATTTTTAATCATGTTTGTTAGCATATTTTAATATTATATGGTTTAGGGTGTTGTTAAAATTTCATAATGTAACTGTATTTATTTTGTAACTGGTATAGAAAGAATATATATATAAAAAAATGGACTTGAGTCCAAAAAATTTAGTTAATTCAATTAGTAATCGAATTAAACAATCTAATTCGATTAACCAGTTAAATAATTAATATTCAAATTTTGATTCATCTGATTAATCTTTTAAATAATATTTAACTAATGCAATTATAAAAGTTTTTTAATCCTAATTATATAGGATGCAAGTGTGCCTTGAACACAATGTTCCTATCACGCTAATTGAGCCTAAAAAATTTGGGGTCCCGCGTTTCTTTCTTAGAAAGGTTGGGGCCTGAATTGGTCAGCCTGTCAGGGCAATAGCTTGAGTTAGGTAATACCCAGGAATGAGCTCATTCAAGGAAATAGCCTGAGTTGGGTCAGCCGGTCAGGGCACACTAGACCATAGAGTTGTTAGTGGGCAACTCCAACTTTTATATTGTTAATGGGCGAGGACAAGAATTTCACGAGCATCGTCACATTATATAATAAAATTGATAAAACTCTTTCAAAAAATAAAATAAAATTGATAGAACTAATTGAAAATTCGAAGTGTTAAAGTTAGAGACTCTGTTTAAAAAAAGGTTTAGAAGATATTCTGAATATTATTTTTAATCTATTCTTTATAGATTTGTACTGAATATTAAAGACAATTTTACAAGCTTTTTTACCAAACAAGAGCAAAAAATTAGTAACTATTAATTAACACAAAAGTATTTCACAAAATTATTCTAAGCAAGTTTGACTCATTACTGCCTATAAATAACAAACTAATAAAGACAATAATATAAAGTTATGATCCACATAAAAACTGAAGTAAATAACTCTTTAAGATCGATTTCTAAATGGCAAGAGACAAAACAATAACAAAACTCGTACAAGTAGCCCATAATTAATTTTAAGAATATTGAATCTTTTCATTTTCCTTTCTCTTCCATGGTTTGTACCGGTACAAGAAGCAGGTTGATCAACACTCATCTCGAGATCTGAAGTCGGAGTAGCTGCTGCAGTTGCACAACTGATTATCGTGACAAAGGCAAAAACAAAAGCCAAGAGGATCAAAAGGCTAAAACCAAGCCAGTAGAGACCTACGAGCGTAGGTAAATCTTCAGATTTAGGCTTCACCACATAGTTATTAATGGGCCAACAGATTATTCTAGCTAAAAGCAAAAATAAACAACATGCTGCACCGGGAATGATAGGAAACCAGATTGGAGCTGCAATTTCTATGTCCTCTTCATCTCCATTCAAAGATTCCTTCTCGAGAAAGACAAGTAACCACCATCCACTTAAATCATTTAATCCCAAAAAACTAGTTCCCCAAAGACTGACAATAGAAATAACGTGACAGATGATTAATCGAGCATCGACTATACCCTTCCAAGTTGTTGCAAATAAGACTGAATGCAGCCAAAGTATGAGTAATAAAAACCATTCAATTCCAAGTTATTGCTTCTACATCTTTTTTAAAATTCAAAATATTTTGTTTAATTAAGGATGGAGGATTGGAAGAACATCCGCTCAGCTTATCCTGTAAAAAAATAACAAATGTTGAATTCTATTAAAAAGTTAGAAATAAAATAAAAGTTACAAATTTTATAAAATTGAAGAGTTTATCAATTAATTCTACCAAATCGTGAATAAACCAACTCTTTAATGGTACCCTAAAAATTTCAAAAAAGAAAATATTTGTTACTAACAAAAATTGTAATCATATTATCATTGACTTACAACAATCATAAAAATAAAAAATATACAAACGATTAGGATTGGATAATTAGTATATATATTTATATCAAATTTAAAACAAGAATCTAAATCTAAAATACAAAATTGAAGTATAAAGAGAGATAAAGCTTAAAAAATATATATCTGGACAAAGCTAAATAGAAAGATCGTATAAAGAAAGATGAAACTAAAAAAAACTAGTACAATGAAAGCATATACCTCGGCGAGGTTTGAAGGAGGCAACTCGTCCTTGAGACTCATCACTCACCACTATCAAGAAATCGGGTTAAGGATGTTGCAACAAAGGGCGTTAGTGGTGAAGAAAACAAAAAAAAATACCCTAACAACTCCCTTTTTATATTCAAGCATGCGGCGCCTAAAGCACTTTTCTGGTAGAAAAAGTATTCCTAAACTCTAATGCCTTGGTCATCATATTTGATGGGAGACGTTTTTCCCTTTCACTGGAGCCCGTGACTTAGGCCCAATTAAGGGCTTTGTGTTAAAGCAGCTTTCAAAAGCGTGCTTGAAGTTTGGTCCAATTCAATTAAACAAGCAAACAAGCTCTGGCATTATCCTTGGGCTGTGAAAATTAGATTAAAGTCCAACATTTGAGCTATTTCAAGGGAATTGTAAATAATAGAACTTGTTTCCCTTTCATGGATATAATTGGTAAGTCGTTCTAGAATGTTGGTATTTTTTATGAAGCAAATAAATAAAACTTTGGTTATTCTGTCCTGTACCAGGTGCGTTAGCGTTAGATTAATTAAAAGGATATTTACTATAATAAAAGAAAAATGATTACGTTGAATTATTCATATCCCTTTATTTTATTTATTTGGTAGATCTCAAATAATAGAATAGAGATGAGATAAATAACGGTAGTTGTTTTTTTTCTATTATTATTATTTCTGAAAATACCCTTACACAACACAACAGAAAAGCTATCATTGGCATCATACATACACCAAATGCTAGATGAAATTAGTAGTAATTTTTATCTCATCCATCTTTTTGTTCGCCCTTTTGGGTCTTGAGAAATGAAACTCAACATCAAAAAAGGTGTCATCCTTTGAGGTTTCCGAAAGATAAAGGAATCCTAAATCTGCATTGATGATAAGCTGACAACACGTAGTCTTCCTCTAGGTCCAATGCTTTTTGCAGTGTGGCCGTTCGATCATGAAATTAGATAAGCATTGACTTGTATTATCCCACTATACTTTGGAGACTTTTTCGATTTTTTGCTGAGCTGTTGCGTTTATCCTGGACAAAGAATAATCGTAACATACACATTTGAGTCTCTATGATTGTAACGAGTCATTTGGAATCAAAGGAATAAACATTTCCTTCCTTTTATGTGGCAGTTTGATTGATCAGTGAATGTTATCGGAGTTTCCAATTAGATCACTTTTTCTGGCTTATCTGAATCCGCCCTCACGAAACAGAGTGCACAGGATTTGTGTTTTCTTCTTCGTCTTGGGTTTTTTTTTTTTTTGGTCCCAAGTCCTGAAATTTTCCCATTGGCAGGCCAATAATTGCATTAAGTTTCGCCTAATTCCGTAGATCTTATCCATAAATTCCATTCTGCACATGCTAACCATAATGAAACGATGAGTGAAGCAACAATATATCATCCCTTTTAGTTACATTTGAAGTCTGCGATCGGACTATGAAACTGGTATTCAACTTGATTTCTGGTCTCGACGTCTTGAGAACTTTGCATTTGCCTAATAAAAATCCCCAATCTAATCTGAGTGGTATCTACGCAACTCAGCTTTAACTAACAGATTGGTAGTATTTATTATTCAATCCTAAGATTTCTGACACTGAAACCATAAAACTAAAGAAACAGAACACTGAATCCATGAATGATATAAGAAAATCCAAACTTTACAAACTCAGGCTATAAAAAAGCCGCCTGTTTTAGTTTAAATATTTTTCTATTTACAGACAGGAGTGTTAGCAGTTATCAGTTCTCCCCAAAAACCAAAAGGCCCAAAACAATGAAAATCAGGGGGCAAAGTTTCCAATCATCACTCTGAAATCTACACAACTAAAAAATCCAGTCCTGAACTTCGTGATTTGTCCAAAGTGTCACCAACATTGATCAGTTTCCCAGCTTCCCCTCGTGTAACCAGAAAATCCAGAAGACGTGGGGCTGGCCATAGATGCGGCGGACGCTGACACGGCGAAGGATCGTCTCGGTCTGAACAACAACGTCCGATCGTAATCGGCGCGTTTCTCGGGATCAGACAGCGTGGCGTAAGCTTCATGTACTTTGATGAACTCGTGTGCGGTGGCGTTATTTTGACCGCTAGATGAGACGTCGGGATGCAGGACTCGCGCCAGTCTCCGGTAAGCAGCCTTTATTTCCTGACAAGTGGCGCCCATCTGGATCCCCAAGACCTCGTACAGTGACGCTGGAGAAGCAATGTGGGAAACCGGTCTCTCAGCCGTCGATGCACAAGCGGCGGAGACACGGAGTGGCCGGAATTGGACACTTGTCGGCACGGAACTGGGTTCCTTGATTGAAACTTTGTGGCCCATGAAATGAGCAGAGGAGGAGCCGAAACAGGCGAATGCAGAAGATGTGGAAGCCATTGTTCTGATGTGTGAAAGACAGTTGATTGTTTGTTGTTGTGTTTGCTTTGTGTTGGAGAAGTAGCCAGATGGGTAAAAATATTTATAGATAGTTGGTTAACCAGGGTTAGCTCGATTGGGTTAACAAATTGCTTCCAATGGCTTATCCATTCGGAAATTTGGATCTTCTCTCACATGCTGACTCAGCGGACCGTCGGCGTTTCAGAATCTTTTACCCCACGACCACAAGCTGTCAAGCTGGCGACAAGTCACTGACTTTTTTGGGAGTTCGCGGATTGAAGAGGTACATTTCAGGTAGATGCACCTCAAATCCGGTGAAATAAGAGTACTTTTTTAGCGGATCCTTTGGCTGTTACTCCATGGTTCTTGATTCTTTCACTCTGATGAATTCCGATGAAGCTGAATAGGATTCTTTTCAGCAGGTTTTGACCGACCGATCCTTTTTTATGTGTCATTTTGCATTGGGTTATTGTTATTTGATTTTCTTACAAAAGCGTGTATGAAAAAGATCTTGGAAATGATAAGATGAACACAAATTTCAGTTCATTTCCTTTAATCATTAACATTAATATTAGCTCAAATTACATATTCGAACAAATGATCTTGCTTCCAATTTGTTTGAAAGGGATCTTGCCAGTACTTAAAATTACAATACCAACGACAACGTTGCCTCAGCTTAAGACAAATTTTTTTTCTTCTAGAAACAAGATAGTTTACAAATGAAAATCAGATTTGAAGAGTCTCTCCCTTCAGTTTAATAATTCTATAGAATTATACACTTAAAATAGTATAACAAAAGTTCAAATTTGCATCTTCTACTTGATGTCTGGAAAAGAAAATTGATGCCGAGGTAACGGCGAAGAAATTGAGTACGCCAAAACTTCTACTATAATGAATGGAAATTAAATCTTCTGGAAAGGTTAATGCGTGAAGCGGACATGAAGTCAGATTTTTTTTCCGCTCTCCCCTAATTTCCCTGTACATGTGAACGCGTTAAGGATATGTCAATTATTAAGCAAAGAGACAAAAAAAGTACTAGAAATATAGAAACATTTAGTACTAGTTGCCAGCTGCCATGCTGGTCGTGTTTGACATGAAATAAATGGGAGACACGAAGTCGTATGGTAACCGTGGGCTATGGGAAAAGCTTAAAAACATGTGAACTATCACCTTCCACTAGTAGCAAACCGTGGCTAAAAATCAATCCAGGCATATTTATTTGTCACGTCTTGTGCTGAATTCATCAGCCCAAAATATCTTAGAAATGTGCAAAACAGAAAAAACCAACGAGTTCGAAAACTAACAATTAGGCTTGTTTTGGCGCGTTGGATAATTGAATTTGGATGGATAAGGGAGAAGCAGTTGTTACTCTTTAGCCTTATCTATATCTATCCACTTGTGTTATTTACAACTGGGTCCGGCACGATGTCCGTCTAACGTGCGAGGTGCCTTCCTGTTCTTTTCATTGATATCAGACAAGACCACGGTTTTCCCAATTCAGGCCCTGTCCTCATCGCCGCAGTTTTGTGCCCATAAGCTTGCCACCCATATTTATTTTTCATTTATTAATTAATGCCCACAAAAATTTAATGTCTATATTTAACATTGTCAACGTATAACATTTATAAAGATAAAAAAATTTAAAATTTATTAATAAAATAATATTTTTGTTATTGATTGATAATAAACACGAAATATAAATTTATGATTTATTATTAATAAAATTGTTACTATTTACATAATTAACATTATTATCTCCTTGAATTACTTAGAAAAAGTCCTGGTCATTTTTCGTCGAAATGACACGATTTGTAAAATCCTGATCCAGACCATAAGCAAAGTGTGCGGTTCGTCATTCCCCACGTGATGAGCATGTGAAGGTTGAGTATCCCATCTTCATCGAACAGACACGTGTCGAGCTATGAGGAAATGGACGGTTGCTGCCGCCCGCAGAGACAAATCCAACGGTAAATTCAACGTATTCAATTTAAACAATGTTCGGTATCTGTGATGAGTTCAGATAAATGGGATGGCATTAAAATGATTGAAGCAAGGAGGAGGCAAGCCAACAGTCGGGTGTTAAGCACAAAGCCGGTCCACGTGAGGATGGCAGGATTTCTCAATCTAAGATTCTAGGTTTTGAATTCTCTTATCCTTTTGGGGCGTTGGATTTCGGCTCTGTATATGCATTTTGAGGTTGACAAAAGTGGTTGGTTTGCCGGAAAACGAGGAAAAATATTGATTCTTTAGACAGAAAGTTTGCAGCAAAACTCTCCTATTACTATTATCCAGCAGATTGGGGAGGCTAGTAAGTTTCAATTGTCTTAAGTGGGTTTCTTTTCCAGGGAATAGGTGACAACTTTGTAGAAGACACCACATAAGTTTAAGCAAGTTTAGATTTAAACTAATTGTGTATTAATTGTATCGATATAAAACTCTATCAAACTCGCTTAAATCATTTAAGATATTATTAATTAATTATATTATCGTGTATCTGTATAACTTGTGACATGTTTATTATTTAATCATGTAATTATTTTCACATGTTGTATAGACATATTTAATATAAGATTATGACTCATTTATTGATTTATATAAATATTTATATTTTTAAGATAATTATAAATTATTAATATTAAATTTTATTATATTTGATAAATATTATTAGATGTATAATTTTTTATTTTAAATTTGAATAACAAAATCATATTTTATTTGTATATTTTTTACTTTTATTGTATCAATTATGTAAATAGTTTATAAATCGTATAAATTTTAATCATGTTAATTTTATTGTTTCATATAAAATTTAATCAAGCACGTTTAATAAACGTATTAATTATGTCATATCGTATTTCATGCTTATTAAATATATTCGTGTATGTGATTAAGATTCTGACACAAATTAATTAATTATGTCATGTTCGTATTTTCTCATATAACTATTAAAACTCTATATTTACACAACACGTTTAAACACATACAAAATATAAATTAGTAGATTTGCTATGAAATGAGACCTTCTAATTCTATTAAATTAATCCCTCCGAGCTCATGATTAATTTATGTATGTACGGTATCAAAGAGAAAAGGAATTGCATAGGTATTGCAATAATGATTCTTATAAAGTCATTTATTTTTATTTTTTAAAGAAAAATATAAAGTCTTTTCTACCCAAATGAAAATGAGTTTTAATCATCTGTTTACATAAATCAAAGAAAAGGTGCATAATTAGTATGCCATTTTGAGCTGCAATACATGGCACTATGATACTTATTAGGGGTGTAAGCAATTTTCCGTTATAATCGAATAAATTTGATTAATTTGAATGTGAGCACAATTAAGTCAATTAATTCGATGAATTTTCATTTTGAATTTTTTTATTAATCAAATTATCAATTTAGGTAGATATATTTTAGTGTATTTTCATTTATATTTGTTGAAACATTTTAATATTTTTAATCAAGTTTGTTAGAATATTTTAAGATTATTTAGTTTAGGGTGTTGTTAAAATTTCATAATTTAACTGTATTTATTTTGTAATCAGTATAGAAAGAATATAAATAAAAAAACGGACTTGAGTCCAACAAATTTAGTTAATTCAATTAGTAATCGAAAAATCTAATTCAATTAACCAATGAAATAATTAATACTCAATTTTAGTTTCATTTGATTAATTTTTTAAATAATATTTAATTAATTCAATTATAAAAGTTTTTTAATCCTAATTATATAGGATGCAACTGTGCTTTAAACACAATTTTCCTATCACGCTAATTAGGCCTAACAAATTTTGGGTCGCACGTTTCTTCCTTAGAAAGATTGGGGCCTGAATTGGTCAGAAGGTCAGGGCAATAGCTTGAGTTGGGTAATACCCAGGAATGAGCTCATTTAAGGTAATAGCTTGAGCTGGGTCGGCCTGTCAGGGCAAACTAGACCTAACCTAGATAAACTTGGACTCGATTACTTTATCCTTCTACAGCGGACGGCCCATTTAACGCCCACACTACACTTAACCAATCCTTCTTGTACAAATTTAATCTAAACATTTGGAATTTGGTTTATATCCAAATAATAATAATAATAAAAGAAATAAATGCCTTTTGTTCCTTAAAATTTGACTACTTAAATGGTAGTCATTCTAACATTTTTTACCCCATATCATTCTTGAACTTCTTGATGCATTCTTTTCATGACTAATCTATTCTCTTTTATAAATTTAAAAATTATGATTAGGACAAAAATTCTCTAACTTTGAGTAAATTACTTGTTATTAAGTTATTAAGTTAAGTTAGATGATCATTATTCAGATTTTAAGTTCTAAGACCCAACAACTATTAATTTGTTATCACTAAAATTTACAATTAAAAAGAAAAAAAAAAGAAAAATTAAGAAATAAGATGATAGAGATAAGAGAGTAGTCTTAATTCCGATGTCTATAATTTTAAATATATATATATATATATTTAATTACCAATTACCAATTACTCAAAAATATAAAAATAAAAGAAATAAGAAATTAATGATAACAATAAATTTGGTAATCATAATAATACAAAAGGAAATGAATAAAATACATATATATAAATAATAATATATGGAATAAAAAAATACTTGGTCTAAAAATATGATTTTGTGAATTTTATATAGTAAAATAAATAAGTACTTACATAGCAAAATACATGATGAAATATAAATGGTTATACAAAAACAATAAATAACTATAAAATATTTGTTCATGATAAATATGCACACAAAGAAAAATAGTAAATTTTTTAAAGATAAGAAACAAATATTGAATTTATGAGTGCATCATGTACCATAGTTGCATTGTTAAATATCATGGCATATAAAAATATTCTGTATATGAGTATAAGCCCCGATGATAGGACTTTCCGAGAGAGTTTGCGAATGTGAGTTTCTTTAAAAAATTCCTTAAGTGAAAAGATACCTTTAAGTCCTACCAGTATGATGGAAGGGTTTGGAGAATATCTTTAATAAAAAGCTTCAACTCGTAATAGATTTGTATTCATGAAAATACTATTTTTATTCGTAAACGACTATCTTGATGATGGGATTTACCTAGTAAATTTGCATAGGCGAGTTTTTTGAGTATTTTATTAGGTGAGATAATACTTCCGGATCCCACCAGTATGATGGACAGATTCATAAAGTACGTTCAATAAAAGGTTTTTGTTTGACATTATCTCGATTTTATGCCATGTATTTCATAATCGCATCATATGCACGTCACACTTGTAAAACCAAATAGAACATTTTAATTGAATAAAAGATAAATTAAATAAATAATAATTAAGAAAACATAAGAATAAAATGATGGGTTAAAATAATATATAATTAAATAGTACCGTTCATGGAACAAGCGTCATAGGGGTGCTAATCTTTCATTGTGAGTAATCATACTTCCGAACCCAACTCTAAATAAAATACATAAACCAATTTGTTATTCTTTAGACGAATCTAAAAGTTAATTTAAAATTTCGTCGAATAAAACAAATTTAGTAGGTGAACAATTGCATCTAGGTAAAAAAAGATTGATGACGACTCCCTAAGTAAATCATTTATAGGGATCGGGTTCTAAACCCACACGTTACGACAACTATGATACTTATTAGGAGTGTAATTGTGTAAGCAATTTTCAATTATAATCAAATAAATTCAGTTAATTTGAATGTGAGCATAGTTAAATCAATTAAATCGATTAATTTTCATTTTGAATTTTTTGGTTAATTAAATTATCAATTTAGGTAGATATATTTTAGTGTATTTTTATTCATACTTGTTGAAACATTTTAATATTTTTAATCATGTTTGTTAGAATATTTTAATATTATATGGTTTAGGGTGTTGTAAAAATTTCATAATGTAACTGTATTTATTTTGTAATTAGTATAGAAAGAATATATATAAAAAAATGGACTTGAGTCCAAAAATTTAGTTAATTCAATTATTAATCGAATTAAACAATCTAATTCGATTAGCCAATTAAATAATTAATACTCAATTTTTGATTCATTTGATTAATTTTTTAAATAATATTTAACTAATGCAATTATAAAAGTTTTTTAATCCTAATTATATAGGATGCAAGTGTGCTTCGAACACAATTTTCCTATCACGCTAATTGGGCCTAACAAATTTTGGGTCGAACGTTTCTTCCTTAGAAAGGTTGGGGTCTGAATTGGTCAGCCGGTCAGGGCAATAGCTTGAGTTGGGTAATACCCAGGAATGAGCTCATTCAAGGTAATAGCTTGAGTTGGGTCAGCCGGTCAGGGCACACTAGACCATAGAGTTGTCTGGGTTTGTAGTCAAAGCCAAACCTAGATAAACTTCGACTTGATTACTTTATCCTTCTACCTCTGAGGGCCCATTTTAAGCCCACACTACAGTTAACAAACCCTTCTTGAACAAATTTAATCTAAACATTTGGAGTTTGGTTTATATCCAAATAATAATAATAAAAGAAAGAAATGCCTTTTGTTCCTCAAAATTTGATTACTTAAATGGTAGTCATTCTCACATTTTTTTGCCCCCATATCATTCCTGAACTTCTTGATGCATTATTTTCATGACTAACCTATTCTCTTTTATAAATTTAAAAATTAAGATTAAGAAAAAAATTCTCCGACTTTGAGTAAATTACTTGTTATTAAGTTATTAAGTTAAGTTAGATGATCATTATTCACGTTCTAAGTTCCAAGACCCAACAACTATTAATGTGTTATCACTAAAATTTACAATTAAAAACAAAAAAAAAAAGAAAAATTAAGAAAGAAGAGGATAGAGATCAGAGAGTAATCTTAATTTGGAGCTGGAAAGATTTATATAAAGGAATTTAAATTTCAAAAAGATGATGCCTAATTCATCAATTTCTGATTTCCGCCGTTCCTTATGTTACCCTCTTTCCCGCGTTTTGTTTTTTCTTTTAAATGGCTTTAAATTACCAGTTCATGGGGGAATCCTATTCTACCAAAAACATATGAAAAACCAACCAAAATTTTCTTCTTCTTCTTCAATCTAGCCAAGGTTCCTGTGTTTGAGTTCTAAATCTAAGCAATGAGGCACACCAGGTCCTTAACATCGTCCAAGCTTTGTCTCTGCATTTCTTTGTTAGTGGCGTTAGCTGATGGGGGCAGTTCAGAACTTTTCTATGATTGGACTGTTTCTTACTCTCAACGTGCACCTCTTGGCGTTGATAAACAGGTCTTTTCCATTGTTTTCTTTTTCTTTTTTTTTTTGAATTTAGTTTAGACTTTTCATATTTGTTTGATTCTTATTACGAAATGCTTCTCGTGACATCAGGTGATAGTGATCAATGACATGTTCCCAGGGCCAGTCTTGAATGCAACAACGAATGATGTTGTGAATATTAATATTCATAACGAATTAACAGATCCCTTTCTCATGACATGGTTGATTTTAAAATTTGGGAAAATCAAGAGCAAAATCTTTCAGTAATTGTAACAAAGTAGACTATTGTTTTTGCTTAGAAACATTGATGTTGAATGTTCTGTTTTTAATTTAATGTAGGAATGGAATTCAAATGAGGAGGAATTCATGGCAAGATGGAGTGCAAGAGACGAATTGCCCTATCCTGCCAGGCCAGAACTGGACATACAGCTTTCAGCTTAAGGATCAGATTGGAAGTTTCTTTTATTTTCCTTCACTTCTCCTGCAGAAAGCTGCTGGTGGGTACGGGGCCATTCGTGTGAATAACCGCACTGTTATTCCCATTCCATTCCCAAAACCATATAAAGAATATGATGTACTGATTGGTGATTGGTACAATGCGAACTATGGGGTAGGCTAAATGGACTGATCCTTTTTTTTTAATTGGAAAATAATTTTTTCATTACTGTTTGTATTTTCGAGGGAAAATCGTTGAATTCCTGAAGTTCTTATAGGTCTTGAGAGCATCAGTGGAAGATGGGAACTCATTGCCCCTGCCTGATGGGATTCTCATCAATGGGCAAGGGCCGAATCAAGCAAGTTTTGAGTTTGGACCAGGTGAAATTACCTTACTGTTTAGCTTAGGAACATTGTTTTTGATCATATACTTAGTGATCAAGAAATTCTGGTTGGACTTTAGGTTGATTATACAAGAAAACAAGTACATTTTAATTTCTGACAGAACTGGAATGTTTGGAATGTAACTGTATTTGATATTAGATCATCAATTGAGGATTTGAGGAAATTTTCCTGATATCACATAAACAAGTTCCAAAGTCACAGCACTTTTGGTTGACTTTGCTGTTTTTAATCATACAGGTGTCACGTACAGGCTTAGAATTTCAAACGTAGGCTTGAAGACATCTTTGAATTTCAGAATTCAGGAGCATTTGATGCTGTTGGTGGAAACTGAAGGTTCTTACACAGTTCAGCAATTATATGATTGCCTGGATATCCATGTTGGACAATCTTACTCCGTCCTAGTCGCAGCAAAGAACCAGACCAATGCCAAGTCTTACTACATGGTTGCAAGTTCTCGCTTTACTACTTCCGAACAATTTGGCATTGGTATCATTCGTTATCCAGGCTCTGTGGGAGACCCTGGTGTTCCTCTTCCCAGTGGACCAAGTCAATCTGATTACGAGTTCTCTATACAGCAGGCTCGTTCGATAAGGTACATCCTAGGAAGAAATTGCACCTTGTTCAAATGCTTGGGGTGCAAAAGCGGCCAAATCATTGTTTCTGAAATTTTCCTTTCAATAGGTGGAATTTAGCTGCAGGAGCAGCCAGGCCAAATCCACAAGGTTCCTTCCACTATGGCAGCATAAATGTCTCTCGCACACTTATTCTTGAGAATAATGTGACGCTCATCGGAAGTAAACGAAGGTTTACAGTAAATGGAATCTCATTTCTGCACCCAGATACACCATTGAAGCTAGTAGACAACTTCAAGTTCAAAGATGTATTCTTGCCTGGTATCATTCGTGACAGACCAAGTACTACTCCTCCTCCTTCTTTGGGCACTTCGGTCATCGATGCCCATTACCATGATTTTTACCATATTGTCTTTCAGAATCCTCTGTCAGAACTGCAAACATGGCACATAGATGGCTACAACTTCTTTGTTGTCGGGTAAAGCTTCTTTGCTCTATTTTTTGTGCTAATTGAAAGTGTTGCTAAATCACCCGTTTAATGAAACTGGTACAATCCTATTTGCAGAATGGATTGGGGCACGTGGGATGAAAGCAAAAGAGCAGGATACAACATGATCGATGCTGTTTCTCGCTCAACAATTCAGGTTTTGGTGACTGATCACTAAAATTGACTTGTATCTATGTCTTCACAACTTTGTTCATGTCATTAATTGAATGTTAATTACGAACAAGCAGGTTTATCCATCGTCATGGACAGCAATACTGGTCCAAGTGGACAACCTGGGGATGTGGAATCTGAGGTCACAGAATGCAGAGAATTGGTATCTTGGGCAGGAACTGTACCTAAGAGTTAAAAGTCTCGGACAGGATGATTCAGCAACCATTTCCGCAAGGGATGAAGCTCCAATGCCTGAGAATGTCATCAAATGTGGAAGAGCTGCTAAACTATGAAATTTTCTTGAAGATCTTAGTCCTGAATTGGTTGAAGAACTAGTAGCATACTCTCATCAAATTGTTTTTTTTTTAAATTTATTTGTTTATTGATTTATACCAAGCAATTTGTCAGGTTTGGGCATGCTAACTTGCCTATAGATATAAGGAATAGGCCTCCTTTCTCCATGATTCCTGTTAACATTTATTTTTGTAAAATATCAGTTGGGATTCGGAATCATTCCTAAGTAAGCTTTGCTTGTAGTTTATTATTTATGAAGGAATAAACATAAATTCGTTCCCTTTATCAAAAGAAACAAAAGTTAATTTATTTCTCTATTTGGTTTAAAACGCTAAGCTAGCTTTTAGAAAATGCGGTGTAGTTTAATCCCACACCGCTTTGCGGGACAAGCAAGGAGCTGACGCCTCGAATAAAGTAGACATGCGAGGGGCAGAGTAAAACATGATCCTTCAGGCAGTAAACGGGATATGATGAGTGGTCATTACTCACAAGCGCTGTGAGATGGGTGTCCGCCTCAACGCCTGGTTACGACAACATGGGCACTCCCCTCTGTACCCCCTGATCCCAATCTTGAAGGAAAACTCTCTAATCCAGTTCAAATATTTTAGTTAAACGTTCTGGGTTTGGGAAATTTTCCTCCCATTTGAAACTATTAGGTGAAACAACCAATTAGGGTTCTTAAATCCTGTATCTTCAGTAAGCTTAAATCCGGGATTTTCAGTAAGCTAGCTAATCAGAGGGTTTTTTTTTGAAAAATAAGCTAATCAGAGGTTAAGCTTGTAAGGAAGAAGGGTTCCTCAATGAAATGTCTAATACTCGATTTTTACCTCAAATAAAAGTGGAATAGAACTAGATACATTAACAGGTACATCATTGTAGATTTGCTGTTGCTGTTTTAAACAAGAAACCCAAAGGAAACCATCGAAGTAACTAGAGAAACCAAGACAACACCTTGAATGCAAGCGTTCTCCTTTGAAACCCCATTATCAAAAGCAGCGTTTTCCACTGAGCCCTGTTGGTTAGTAGCCCCAAAAGGCTGATAATTTGAGAATGGCTGATTCAATCCGGAGTAAGGCTGGTTTACTGTAGAATATGGCTGATTATAGCCTGACAGAGGCTGGTTGATGCTCTGTTGCGGATAGTTAGGCTCTTGTTGCCGTTGGTAACCCGTCTGAGATTGCTGCCCTTGGTTGCCATTGCCAACAGGTTTGGCAAATGGAATTTTGTTAATAGGGGCATCATTGGGAGGGGAAGGGAGCAATGGAGCATTATTCCCTTCAGTTTGGGGGACGCCAGAAGGAGCTTGCTGCTGGTTTGTAGTTGTTTCCGTCGTGCCTGCTGGAGGTATAGATTGTCCCGGGCAAATTGAGAAAGAGAGTACTACAAGAAAGAAAAGGAGGCATGATTTTTGGGTCTTTAAGATCTCCATTCTTGTGATAACATGGGCTATTATGAATTTTGATGCTCTAGGATGGCATTATATAGAGAATCGAATTTATCTTAACTTGACATTTAAAATTGAAATTGGAGCAGTTGGAACTTGGAACTATGAATGTAAACAGAGAAAAATATGGAGCTGGAAAGATCATCACATTCTAATACGAGGTGAATGCTATTTCTTTAATTATTCTCATCTTAATATAACAGATACAGCCGTACAGACACAACTCTTTGAATAGGTAAAACATACTGCCACCTCAGATGGGAGTAGATGGAAGTTTGGTTTCAGGTATGCAAGATGGCAAAGAATTAGAACAAGAACAAAGTGCTTTTCCTGGTGGTAAGAGATTAGAATTTGAAAAAAGTTACTGAGTGTAGTAGGACAAACCAATTCAAAAGTAGTTAACTAGTTTCACTGTTTGATATAATAATGTCTTGGAGATTTCCTATATCAAGCGTCGAAAATAGTTGCAAATGTTCAAAAGAGATTCTGGTACCCTTTGGGTGGAAGAAGCTGTGTGCCAAAGCTGCAGTTCTCCAGAGGATAAATCAACAATGGGTCACCACTAACCTCTAGCCAAGAACTCAGAGATAATGCTAACATCATTTCACATAAAATTACCACCATATATTATGTACATTATAAAATAAATCTCACAGGATGACATATACAATAGAATGTGAAGAATGAGATATAGAGACATGAAATGAATCTTAAAGATTAGACAAAATGGCTAGGGGTGAAATTTTGAATGTGACTCTCAAGTTGCAAGATCTAAACCATCCATGACATCCAATCTATTTGTTTGTGGATCTTTCAAAATCTTTCCTGCCCTAAAACTCCTATCAGGAGAGTTCCCAGCACTCCTACTTAATGCCCACATTTTGACCCCTTTGTTTTTGCCTAAAGGAAATTCCTGACTTTTGCTAATTCCTGGAATCAATCTCCTCGCAGTCACCTTCTTTAACAAGTTTCTGTCTTCTTCAGAAAGTTCAATCCTGTGGGGTTTGGTTCCCCCATTGAAGGATAGAAATCGCCGCATGTTGGAGTGATAAACCAGACCTTTATAAGTAGGAGATCGAACTGGCTGAGGCCTGAAGCCGTGATCTCTTTGCTTTACTAAACAGATCAAGTGATGAAGCCATTGCACCAATTCAAGGATGTATGCATCTGTTTTCTGTTTATCTGCATGATAAAGTGTCTGAAGGCGGGTGAGGTTACTATTTGTGGATGCGCTTCTTCCAAATTCGTTGCTGTCAGACAAGAACAAACACCAGGAAACCTCATTGTTATTATGTTATACCAAAATCAGTAACTCTTAAACGTTTAGATGGACTTGCATGTGACCATTTGCACAGAAAGATGAAGAAAAAGCCATGACTAACCCAGTGTTTGCCCATTCTCCAACCCATCCAAAACCTTGATGTGCTCTGTTGCAAATTGTATCAAAGGAAAAACAAAGAAGCAAATATACTTAGTAATGACATAAAAGAAAGGAAAGAACGTTTTTTTGGCTTAAATCAAACCTAAATTAGTTTAACTTACTTGGTCGTGTTTGTGGCAACTGGAACAAGCCACTGCAGTGTCTTTTCCATCTCATCTTTGACCTGTGAAATTGAGCGCTGCAGAAAAAGCAAGCAATTAGAGATAATGTTAATCATGCGAACAAGCATAAAAGAAAAAAAAAACTATGAATTCAACAAATGAAAATCGAAATTGTATTTAAGTATATCACAACTAAACTATACCTCTTCCTTGGTGTCAATGGACTGTAATCGGGACCTTAAAGCTTTCTTAACAGAGGGTGGCAATCCATGGTATAAAGTGTCCCTGATATTAGGTGGAAGGGAGGCTGGGCGACCTGCCTATAACATATATATTCAATTTAATTCAATCTGTCAAAGCTACACTGCAAGTAAAAAGGAGGTAACATGCAATTGACAGAAAAGAAAAGAGAAAAATAAGGACATAAGACTTACAATGTTATCAATCTGATGAATCACATTAGCATAGTGTAATGAAAGTCCAGCAACACCTAGTTTTTGAGGATTTTCAGTAGTTTCCTTTCGAACTGATGCTGTGTCTGCCATGAGTTGGAAAATTATATTGATAAGATACAGTGGTAAAAGTAACACACATGATGTTCCCCTCAACAAAATTTGATATGAGTTTGAATCTATATGATTACCTCCAAAGGCTTCAAATATTGCTTGATGCATATAAGTAACAATATCAACAAGCTTCTCCATGATCTGCAATGAAACAAAATTAGAATAAAGAAAGGTTGCATAATTGTTGACTCTCGCCGAAGCCAAAACTGAATGATATCAATCATTTTCTCCATGAGCAAAACAGATTTCATACTATTCAGTTGCTACTGTTGACGGTCATAAAAATCAACCATCACTAACATCGAAAAAAGAAGTATAGCGTGAGATGCATGAGGAAAAGAATACTCCTTTGAAATGCTAAAAGCTTCATGGACAAATGATTTAGGTGAATGAATAACAAAGGGTTCCTTCGAGAACACCTCTGAGAGTATCTGTTCAGCAATTATAACAAGCAGCTCATAGTTATATACCTCCTCCAAAGTTCTAGACCAAAGAGATTTCTTTTTCAAACTCCTTACAAGCTTTCTTTGTTGTTTTAGCTCACTTTGTAAAATCATGAGATTTTCTCCTACAATTCAAAAGGATTAGCTGTTAATAGACTAGCTGCACTCCAGGTTAGCAGCTCCTTAGCAAATATCAGAAACACAGCAAAAAAAATGAGGGAATGAACAACTTGAAGCTGTTAATAAGAGAAACTCAACCACAATAATTTTTCCAGAGAAAAGTTGAGTGAATGATGTACAATTTAGTAACAACATCTTGCAAGTGAGAAGGAAAAAGGAGCACCAGAGCAGACTACAGGCTTTAGTGCCTAGAATGAACAACTAATGACAGATGCCATGAGAGATAAACCCCTATTATCAAATATAATAATATTCATTCCTAAGTTAGCATATATAAAGAATTTTGGATTGGTAAGTTTCATTTTGATGTAATGGTACATCACCCAAAATTTATAACATCAGGTGGTGTAAAATGTTGCTACCTAATTGGCAATGTATTGAATTTCTGCATACAGCCATAGACACATAAAAGAAAGTTTTGGAAAGAGAAAAGGATCGTCCATGACTAACCTCTTTTAGGGAGATTTAAGGACTCCACTTCTTCCAGCTTTCGCCTATAATCTTCATCAAATCTGTCTAGAGCATTCAACTCATGGTATAATTCCTACACATGTAAGATACATTAGATTCTTGAAGTAGAATATGCAGACTAAAAACTTTTCAAGATCAAAACCAATATACAGCTATGTATCATTCACATGGATGGACAACTCTGATGTTACAGCTTGAACATAACACGCAGTGCAAACAAGGGTGCTTAAAAAATTTCAAAGGCATCATACAAGCTTATTAAAAAGGAGGGACTTGAGATTCCATTTAAGTGCAATGCTTTAATTCAAACAAGATAATTCAACATTGTTTTCAGGCTGAATATGCCATGGCATCCCACACCATTCATTCAACAGAAGCATCCAAAAAATACACAATGTATGAGCAACATAGCAAATAGAGGGGAAAAGCTCACAACTAAAGGAGGATAAACTTACAGAGGTATGCTGAGCCAGAGTAGTTAGTTCTTGCATTGTCATTTCTGCCTCAGTTCTAGCTTGTTTATGAAATGAATTGTCGATATCTAGTCTGACAGGTTGCGACAATATATCTCGCCGTTAGTAAACATCAGCAAATGAAAGCTGAAAAGTAATGCTACCAAAAATCTACCTTACTTTGAAAAGTATCGGCCAAGGTTATGCCATTGTGGATCTTTACATAGATCTCCAAACCTAATTACTTCACGTGAAAAAACATCCAATTCATCCCTAGATATGCCAAAGGATAAACTGTTATAATAAGAGATTTAAAGTGCAAGAACTAACACATCATCCCCTGCATAGAGGAAACTTCAAAGCACATGATAAAACCAACCATTTTCTCAAGCACTTAACCTACCTCTTGTCAGCCGCAGCAATGCTTAGCAACTCCTTCATATTTGTAGAAACTAGCTTTTGTACTCCGTCTGAATGTAAGACATCCTTTTTCAGGAATTGGATGTTTTCTTCCGAAAATGACTGCAACAAAATTGCTCCTTTAGCTATTGTATTAGCCACTTCGAATGCCAATATAGATATCCGATTCCCTCTAGAAGCCAGGCCAGTTACAAAGCCACTTCCGGCATTCAAATTTGACATGCTGCTTCCAAGTGTATCTAAAACGTCGACTGCCCTCTCTAGGCCCATAATGCCAGCTCTTCCTAGAAACGAGCTTCTATGAGAAACCTACCAAATAGAAAATATACAGCATGAAGTAAGAAACTTAACATTTTACTTCAAGCCATGATTCTTCACAGAAACAGGGATTCTCAGTGATAAAAGTCCAAAATGAAATGGAACTCTAATGGAGATAACAATCCCACAGGCTGCCAAATGTTCAAATTCTAGCTGATATGATCTTATATGCTAGACAACATCATGAATGTTTCTGTTCTGTCATCAACATTGTTTCTTCGAAACTGAACCTTTGTCCATCAACTGCCCTTCCAGTCAAATTTTACATCAGCGCAATGCCACATGATCTTGAGTTTTCCAATTTCTGTTGTGCTCCAACCTTGGAAGATCATTACAACTACAAAACAAATATGGTTAAACAAAGCAATATACCTTGGAAGCTGCTGTCCTGGCGGGTGTTGATGGCTTCAATTCCCGGGAAAATTGCAATCCAAAGTCACCAGAATCGTGCCTTTGCCGCGTTTTGTCAAAACCATCGCCACTGGTATAGGAATGAGGATTTGAATTACCTTTTTGCTTCCCAAAGCTCTTTTTTGACTTGAGCTTCCCTGAAAACCCTGTAGTAGTCTTCTGTTCAAGCTGTATACTCCGCTCCCTTGTTCCACCAGAACAAACACCTCCCATTTTTCTTCCGAGACTTAAAATTTATCTCAAACAATAGCCCAATATATACCTAAACGAAGAATTTTACTGAAACAAAAAGAAGGGATAAAAACAAAAACAGAACCAGCGTTAGCCCAGGCTCTTTTGGATAAGAAGTAAAATTTGTGAACCAAAAAAGGGGAAAAAAATAAAAGGAAATTTGCAATCAAAGATTTTCCATTTAAAAGCCTGATAGAAACTAAATTCAACACTTAGAATTGTCTGCAACTACTTAAAAAGAACAGAAAAGTTTCATTCTGTACAGGGAAAGAACCGGATTCATTCGTCTTTTTACCAACCAAACGTAAAATCAATCCAAAAAGAGCAAAAAGACATGGAAAAAAAAAACGTTTTTGAAGTAGATAATTCTACAATCACAAGATGATATGAAACAACAGACAAAACAAACATCAAACCTGCGAATCAGACAGGCTGAAATTCAGGGTGACGAACTGCAGAAGAAAGAAAATGGACTGAGTCAAGTTAGTTACAGTGCAAGGAGGAGGCTGAAAAGAATGAAAAAAAAAGAGAAGAAGAATACAATATGGCAATAAATATGTTGCATTGACCAAAGTAACAAGGCATGCTGTTTTTATTTTCCTTACGATTGAAAAGACGCGTAATTAAGCTTCAGGCAATGGGATGGAAATCTCGTGGTGTTTATGGGGGGATTTGTTTGACTGAATTGAATTTGGAAATGTGCCAAAATAATAAGAAGAGAGATACGACTATTCTCACTCTTCTTCTGAAATTAGACTTTTAGCATGAAACATGCCATCTTGCGAAGCAGGGGAACCCAACACATTCAACTCCCGCCCACCGTGTCTGGTTACGCCACATTGTCTGTTTTGCCCTTTTCTCAAAAAATAAAACAAAATCCAGAATAAATGATTTCTAATTTTAGTAAGCAACGAACAAGAATGAGATAATTTCGATGTTGCAAGCAATTGAGGCTAAGGATAAATCTTAGACGGTAGATATTCGAAACGATTGATTAATAATTAGAACTGAATTGATAAACCGATAAATTTATAAATTTGGTTAATGGTAAACTTGCTTTTATCTTTCGTAATATTTATTTTTCATTAATCTCACGAAAATTAAAATAAAATTATGATTTTGATATATTTTTAAATTTATAATATGAAAAACAGAATATTAAATTTTAAATGTATAAATTCTAAAATTTTTTTAAAAAATAAGTTAAAAAAATTGTCAAAACAAAGATTAAAAAATATTAACCATGAATTAAATGATGTATGAAACCAGAAATGTGAAAAATAAGGTAAAGCACTCAAAGATAGAAACTTAAAAAACATAAAACTGCGAGTTGCAATGAGAGATTCATGGGATGCCAATTTTGATGTTTGTTGAGCCATCAATGTGACTTGAACTTCAAAACATGCAACTTCCTTGCTTTTTTTTGCTTGTTTTATGCAAATTAAATGTATCCCAAATCCTTTGACAACACCATGTTTTAAAATGTCAACACGAAGTAGATAAACAAAGGACATAAAGCCGGTGTGACTTCAATCTTCAGTTTCAATGTCGACTACTCATAGTAGTCGGCAAATAAATTATTAAAATAATAATAAAAAACCTTCCATTTATTATATTAAAAAAAATTTACAATAATTACAAAAAAACTAGTAAAACCAATACTGAGAATAGTTGTATTATTTTTTAAACGATAAGACGAACTTAACAATACACATCTGCCACGGGTACCTTTCTTACATTAAAAACGGATTGATTCAGTCCTACCGGGCATTGTCAAGTCTGCAACATGCTCTTCTATCGATTTTATCCAAAAAAAAATTTTGTTAGTCTTTTGATTTAGGTAGAATATTATGATTCGGATTTAAAATTTTTATCTTGATAATTAAATGTCATTGACTTCTACGAATTAATAATAAAGATATGTATGTACATGTAAAAATAAAAAAAAAGTCAAAAACGTAATTAATCGTTTATTTCAGTTCAATATGGATTTTGACTGAAACTTAGAATTTGATGCTATAGTAAAATATAATTTATAGGTGAAAAAGAGATTATGATATAACATATGATCTGTACCAGTTGCTTGAAAGGTTTACTTTGTTTTTGAGAGAGTTTTCTTTCAAGGGAATTTATTTGACTTGATTATATTAGGAGAAGGAAAATTATACTTGGACAGGGACCTTGTATGTATATTCTGACTTTTCAATAATGAAATTGTAATTTTGGGAAAAACAACAAAGACGACCAGTCAAAACTCAAAGGGGGCCGTTGGATCAATCAAGGGCAGTGATGTCATGTAAGGAAACTGTAATAAGACAAGGAATCGCTGCCATTTGGTGGAAAAAGGAAATGGACTGTATAAATATGAAAAAATCAGAGAGTTCTGTCCACGTGGGTGTTTTCTATTGGTGATTTGCTCCCAGGCTCCGATTCGGATGCCACCGTCGCTCCTCACCACCACGAAGAATATTCCATCTAGATCTTTTGCAAACTACAACTCACATGGTCCCCCGCCCCCCCCCATTGACTTGAGAATTTGACCTTCGTTGACGGTGTAATTTTCTGATGAAATTTACATGGATTAATTTTTAATTAATTGTTATTTGCATATAAAAATGATAATTAATTTGTATAAAATAAACATTGGTGGCTTTTTTTTTTTTCTGTTATTAATTTGGAAGTAGGGTGAAAAAATATATATAAAAAGGAAAAACAGAATGGAGTGATCTTTTTGAGTTCGGGGACTTTTCTAGTCGGAGATTCTAAAGGAAAAGTCTTACTTTGCTGCTAACGGGTGGACGCAGCGTACCCCCAAATGAAGATTCATTGGATTCTAAATCCTTGACGACTTTAGCCATAAGGAGTTGGAGGTAGGCGATTCAACTTGAATGGCACGTGAATGAAGCTTTGGTTATTCTCTTGATGATGGGCTCTTAGCTGGATTAGTCTTATCTAACAGAATGTTGGCTGCTGGCCTTTTTTTTTAGGGTCGGGTAGAATTTGGTTGAAATCAATTGACTTTGATTAATTTGATTCGGTTATTTTGATTTTAATTTTATATCAATTAGGAATATCTATTTATTTGGTGAGTTTTTGGTATTTAAAATTTACAATCGAAATAATTGAACAAATTAGTTATTAAAAATATACTTTTTAAATATATATTATTATTTTAATATTTTTAGTAATAATATCTTTGAAAATTTAAATTTATCTTGATCAGAATGTGAAGATGAATAATTTTCTTTATTTTCTTTGAAAGTGTTATTGAAAATGTGCTTGGATATGGTTAAATCGAATACACATCTTAGTCGCTTCCTCTTCTATTTTATCCATTTTATCCTCTTTGAAAATTTTCCGTAGTAGTAGTACTTTATGAATTTCGCATGTGCATGGCTACTCCTATTATTGTCAATATGTTACAAGTCCATTATATTACACAAGAATTATTCAAACAGTGAAAATTGAAATAAAATAAACTTGCTTCAACTTATGTTTTCATTTTTTATATGGATAGGTCATATTATATATCTCGAAAATAGTATTAACTGACCACATAAAGCACAAATGAGATAAACTAAATGGAAACACTTGATTACTATTATTAGTTCTTTTTGGTCTTAATCCAAATTGTGATAAACATACATACGAAACTTTGTTCTATATATAAAAAAAGGTAATCGATTTCAAATTTTCTTATATAATATCTTATAAGTTATTTATTTTTTCAATTAATACTTAATGAATAATTTTTATTTTCATAAAACATTAAATTAAATCAGGTTTGATTTGTAAAGATAAATTATTTCCAAGGAAATGTTTTTTCTCGATGACAGGCCAAAGTTTAAGTTAGTTTTTAATAAAAGAATTAATCCGGCATGGGAAAATTAGTACATACGAGATTGACCAAATATCCCACATTGTATCATCGCAAGGCACTCAGAATGAAAAGGACTTTAATTAGTAGTTTACGATTTCAAAGATCGACCGATCTCAATCTGTATGTTAAAAATATCCTCATCGCGCCTATCAAACGAAAACGAATCCATAACCCAGAATCTAAATTAAGTATTTTGAGAGTATTGAGTATCATCAAGCTCTCGATCAAATCCAGCAGCGAAAAATACAGTTTCGTTTTTTAGAAAAGAGAAAAGGATTCGATTAAGAACATGGAAGGAAAAGGGAAACCATCAGAAACATTGGATCAATGCATCAGGCAGACACATCGAGGTGTCTCAGACGACCGTCGTGAGAAATTTTAATCCAATCTCATCATCTGATTTCTCTTTTCGCTTCCGCTGCTTTCAAAACTAACAGAAAGAAGAAAAACAGAAACACATTCGCAGAAAAGAAGAGATAAGAGATTGCGAATGATGAATCGTTTCGCGGCCGTCACGGATGCCTTCCGTTTTGATGTTGTAGGTTGAAAGGTGGCTGTTTGGGAGGTCTATTTAAAGGGCGACGACTTTGATTTAGGGCTTTCGCTCGTTTTTTTTACTGACGGTTCTACCCCTATCAGGTTTGGGCCTGGGGCCTGGGGCCTGGGCTGTTAAGAAACGACGTCGGATCAAATTTGGATTTAAGTTGAATAGTCCGACGTCGTTCTACTGATTAAAAACAAGTAATAACATATTGACATCCTGATCTTTGAACTTACGACTCAACATTAACGGATTCACCGGTCACTGCCTCGTTTTCCGTCTCGGTCGACCAGTAGATCGCCGGCGAGTAATTTGGATGCCCATCGACGCAAAATTGTCGGTTTAAGCAGTATCAAAGCAAGAAGCTTCAGAATCGATCTCTTTTAGAGTTTAGGAGTCAGGCATGTCGTTCGATGGCTTCCCTCCTTTTATTTCTGCCCAGCTCCATTACCTCCTCAATCATTTTCCTGACAAAATCAAGGTAATTCCATCTAACCCTATCCCCCGCTTCTTTTGTTCTTTTTTCAAATTTTCTTTTCAGTTTAATTATTAGATATTTCCATCAAATTTCTCATTTCAATTAACGACATTGCTTTGATTCAGTACTAGGGTTCCATTATCTATCCTCTGTACTTTTACCCGATAAAGAATAGTAGCATTTTCATTATCTCTTATAATTTGCTTTGCAGGTTGAGCAAGTGTTGTCTGGTGGCAAATCCTACACCGGGGGCCTCGATCGGTTCACATTGCTTATTCCATATTGCTTAGACCATATCAAATGTTAGTGGGATTTTTTATTGCGACTTGAAAGATTTGTAATTAAATATTTTTGCTTATTTGCTGGTCTTTTACTCATAATCTGTTTACATTGATCCAGGGGATGTTATATACAATGCGGAGTTTCCACTGTCTCCGCCCGATATCATATTTGGACCCGACGATGAGGACTTTCACCCTTTACACGCGACTGGTGGTGAAGGTGAGGGGGACTTGAAGTCACGGACTCGGAGTGTTTTGTCTGATTGGAACAATAAAGACCCGACCAGGCTGCTAGCTTTAATTCAGGAATTGAGGTTAGGCTGGGTCTTTAGCGGTAGTTGCTATTTTAATGGAAATCAAAATCTTTTATGGTTGTGGGAAAAAAGTAAAGAAATTTATGGTTCCTTTTTATTGTCATAGAGATCAATATATGTCCTACCAGAGGAAACGCGTTGGAGAAGTGGATGATGATAGGTTGAAATTTGAGATTAGCACTATTTTGTCACGAGAGGTAATCTTTTGGCATATAAATTTGGTTTATGATGAAGAAAGATTTGAAGATCCTGCTCTGTGTTGTTTTCTTAGCCTGAATTGCATTACCATTATCTTACATATGTTACCCATTATATACATGTCTTTATCCTCCACTTCATTTCCATTTTCTGTGCATGTCTATTCCCGTATGAACAAACTGAGAGGCAAAAATTTGGCCATCACATAATTGCATCTTGACTTTTTAGTATCTTTAGTCACTATCAAGTTACTATGCAGTCATTGATGTCAATGGTGCAAAATTTTAAAGTTTGATGGTCTGAATCTATTCCTTGTGTTTTTCATGTAGTGTTAGCTTTCTTTGCTGTTTTCCAGTGTTGATGCTCTTCATTTTTGTGAAACGTGTGCACTTGTAAGCCAAACTAATTGATTAGTGCCTTAACTCTATCTTTTCCAACTCTTGACTGTGCTGCAGGGAATTGAAATGCATATTAGTTCAGGTGCTGAAAAGGTATTCCTTTAAAGGAGTATGCTTTTTGTGAGTGGATTGCTAATGTGCTTATAATGTTAATTGGTTTTTAATTAAATCCATGGTCTATATGCCTTTGAATTTTAGCGTAGCCAGAAGAGGTCAAATTTTCTGTGCCTCTAATGGATATGAACATAAACAAAATGGTGCATGCGTGCCCCTGGAGACATCCACAAAAGATATATTTGCAGGTTCTGTTTCCTTCTTTTCCCTCTTATATATATGCGTAATTTAATTCTTAATAAGTAACTTGTACATTATTGCATTGTTCAAATTCTGTCTTCCCCTCTGCCCTCCATTTCTCTCCCACCTCTAATGAAGTTTCTAATGTTGCAGGTTATATATCCTGTTGGAAGAAAGTATGCATCTACCCCTTCGGCACCCCGTTTGAAATTGATGTCGACTATCGAGCTGAGAGTTCTGTTTTCTGTTGATGATGTCAAGCTTCCTCCATGGTTGGATGGAATGTAAGTTATGCACATCATTCTTTCTTCGTCTGTTGCATATCCTAAAAGATACACACTACTTGTGCTGACAAATCTCTGTTGATTTTTACCTTTACATTTGAAGGTGCTTGGCTGAATATCTTCCCCACCTAGAAGAATCTCTTGAGAAACAGGTTAGCTTCTTTTCTATAATCCAGGATTTACTATGAGTTGGTATATTGAGTGTTTAATAATAGGAGTGCTCTGCAAATGTACTTTGCTCTCCAGGTCCTGGAAGCTGTTTCATTAATTGACATTAGAAGACGCTTTATAGAGGCATTAGCCCCATTGTTTGGAAGACCTTTGGAAGCTGATCCGGTGTGCATTCTTGGCATTAATCTCTCTATATATAAAGCTTTAGAACCTTTAACATTGATTGTTAGTTTGTCATTTCTTTCTTTGGCAGATCTTTTGCAGAAAAGCCACATTTCTTGCATCTTCTGGATCCTTTGTTTTCCTGGTATGATTAGATAATTACTAATTATATCAGTTTGTGTGTGTGTGTTTGTTTACAGTATTTACATTTCTTGCATCTTCTTTCTCTTGGTGTATTAACGTTTGATATTACTGTTACCACAGGTGCACGTTCTTATTTCAACTCAATTTCCTAAGCAGCAGCCAGCTCTGATGCTCCAAAGTTCTCAGGTAATGGTATTTCTTTTCCTAGTATGTAATGTACTCTAGCTATTAAGTGCAATATTAAAATTCCATTTTAAGACAGATTAGAAAAGGGTTTTTGAATGTATCTCAAAGTGAACACGTTATTTGTCCCTATATTGATGATATATCTGCATGAGTTTGGGGATCAAGTAGCTGTAATGATTTTGTGCTGTATCAGTTCCCCAACTGGCTGTGAGAAGCCCAAGGAGCCTTCATCTATTAGATAGAAAAAACATTTCTTTTCTACAGTTGACTAATTAAACAGTCCTTTTGCAAATTGTCTAATCAAATTGGTCGTCTTTGTGACGTACTGTAGCACATATCACCGCAAGGAGTACCAAAACAGTCACCTCTTCTAACAGACTATCCGTGGAGTCCAAGATGGGAAGCATCACAGATGGCTGAGCGGATATAGTGAGTTCTGTTATTGTCTTTGTAGTTCTCAATTAGTTTCCTGTGTTTTTGCTAATGTGGATTGATTTCTTCAGTGATTTCTTGGTGGACGAGTCTCTGAACTTCAAACGGTTCTGTAATGAGTCTCAATCTCAACACTAGTAAGATACGAGGATGCTAAAGTTCCATCTGGTCATGCTTTACTCATTCAAGTGGTGTAAAAATGCTTAATGAAACATTTGGGTAGTTTTCTTTTATACAATCCAGAAATATGGTGCCATTATGGGTTGTGGTGTTTAAAAGCCATTTGATTTGTAGAAAGGAAATACAAAGTTTGTTTTTTACAATGCTTATTTCGCCCTTTTGTACCCAAAAAGAAAAGTTTTTATATATGTTTCGGTTCCTGATGTGAATTATGCTTGAAGAACTTTCGTGTTAGCAAAAATGATAGCAATTGGCAAAACCATCAAAGCGAAATGGATAGCAGATGGAGTTCTTGTCTGGTGATTTCAACTATAAAAGAAGTTGGGGTTTGAAGGCATATGGGCTGAACTTATGTGGTCTTCCTAACTGGGCCATGATCAGAAAACTGTCTAGCAGAAACAAAGCAAAAACTCAGAAAATAATTGAGAATATTAAATTAATAGCTCAAACAACAAGAAGGATAGAGAAATAACCAATACACAAAAGCCTTGTTTCTACATTTACGAAGCTCTCCACGTGACTGGTTATCTTGAAATTTATATGCTTGACACCATTAACCTCAATATAACTAGGCAGCCCAGTTATCTTGATCTTGCGCTTTCTAAAGGTTGCTCTATTTGAAGGGAAAGAAGCCAGCAAGTAACCCTGCGATGGCGTATCGGCCACCAGCAACATATCACCACTGCAAACGTTGCCCAAAGGAACAGGAAGTTTTAGCCTCTTGTGGGAACGAGGAACTTCAAATCTCTGTTTAATCCATGAGGATCCGTTATCGTCATCATCTAGCCGCCACGACTCGAGGACGGACGAAGCATAGTTGTTCTGGTTGTGTCTGCATCCTAGCAAAGCCAGACGCTCTCCAACCCTAGTTAGATTTGGTTCCACATACTGATATTCCCGTAGGGAGTGAAATCATCTGAAACGTTTCACTTGCAACATCAAACCGCACCAGGGATTCTACACCCGGAGCACTCATTCCGAGCCAATATATAAACCCATTGAGGTAAACACCCTGGCTTTTGAAAGGGTACGGGAAAGGAGGAACATGGGCAATCTTCTGCCATGAAAAATGGCATCCCTCTGGTTTCTCATCTTCTTTCCTTGAAGGAGTGTATACCGTATACACAGATCATAAAATTTCGTGCCGGCCTTTTGGATTCCCATGACATGCAAGATTTTGAATACATTGATAGAAGGATCGAATCCAAAAGCATAAGCAGAATAAGACTTGTGAAGAACAGTGTCGACAGATTCATACCTCTTGGAATATATCAAGCTTTTTGGTATAGGTTGAACGCTCCTTGTAGCCGGATTACAGACGAATAAATTTCGACCATTGAAGAAACAAAACAAGCCCTTTACAGAATCTGATACATAGCAATGACAAGGGTTGTTAGGACCCTTGTATCATCCAGGTAGAGTTAGTTGATGAACCGCAGAACCTCCATAGAGGCCTACAGAGAAAAATAGTGCTTCTACCCATCAACGTTGGAGAAAGAAACCAACATGCAGCTGCCGCCGGGCCTAGTCAGGGAGCAAGCAAAGTGCTTGTCGACAACGAGGGATCCTCTACTATGGATTCCCGTTGTTCGCACACTGGTTGGCATTCGAAAAGAGACTTCACAGGAAGTCCCGTCAGTATATCTTCCTCTACATCGTTAGGTAATGAGCAAGCTTCCAAGTTTAAGCTTCCCTTAGCTGCATTGCTCTTCTCCGTCGCTTTCCTACCTTTGTTTTTGCTCTGAACCTAATTTCCCATGCCCTAGCTAACCCTTCCTCTCAAGAAAATATATAGAATAATCCGGAGTTTTCCCTTTTTTTTTTTTCTTTTTTCAAATAAAAAAGAATCCTTCTCTATTTACTATAGCTAGTTTCACCTGACTCCGCTCGAAATTATACTGGGCCTAAATTAAGGACTAACCCATTGTTAGGCAATATGTTTGGCCCAGTGCTAACATTGGGCCAAAAAAGGTTTGCCGCAGGCCCAAAGTCCGAGAACGGGCCAGGTAAGCTGAACAAATTTGACTTTACAGACGCGTGGCATGTCCAATCCGATTTGCCGCCCTTCAACTGGTATAACCGCAGCGTAATTATCCAACTCACGGGGTGAAATTACAACAGAAATTCCGAAATATACGCCTAATTAATCCCACGTGGCAAAATGGGGCCTCCCGGTTCACTTCACTCACACCCCCCTCTTAACGTGCGCACCCCCCCTTTCACTCCTTTGGGCGGTTAGTTGTTGTCCGTGACCGTACCCCCTCGCTATCTCTCATGACAGACAATCCTTCCAAAATATCCCGCTCTATATTATTATTGCCTTGTTAACCTCTGCCCTCAACAAATCCTTTCATTTCCTTTCCTCCGGAAAAGGGAAAAACAACTAAATCTCTGATTTCCATTTCGTTTTACCACAAACAACCATGAGAGAAATCCTTCACGTTCAAGGAGGGCAATGCGGGAACCAAATCGGTTCCAAGTTTTGGGAAGTGATCTGCGACGAGCACGGCGTGGATCCTACAGGGAGGTACAATGGAGATGGATCGTCCGATCTCCAACTGGAGCGGATCAATGTGTATTACAATGAGGCTTCCGGCGGAAGGTACGTTCCTCGGGCGGTCCTCATGGATCTTGAACCCGGTACTATGGATAGCATCAGATCCGGTCCCTACGGCCAGATCTTTAGGCCTGATAATTTCGTGTTCGGACAATCCGGTGCCGGGAACAACTGGGCCAAAGGTCACTACACTGAAGGAGCCGAGTTGATTGATGCTGTTCTTGATGTTGTTCGTAAAGAGGCTGAGAATTGCGATTGCTTGCAAGGTAATATATTTCCTCTGCTTCATATCCTCATCGTAATCGAAATTCAGTTTTCATGTTTCTTCTCTCTTAGAATTTAAATTTCGCCAAATCTTCGTGGATTTTCGTGGAAATGATTTTATGCAAATATTTTTTAATGGCATTTTACTTAGTTATCTGCCGGATACGCTCGATCCTTTCCAGCATAATTACTCTGCTCTTTACTTTTTCACCTCAAAGTTTGAGATTCTATCCATTTGAGTTGTCATATCACTTTCCATGATAACGATAGAGAACTGCTTTTTCTGTTGATCTTTAAATTTCCCGACTTTCGGCAATGACTACATCAAGTAGAAATAATCTCATTTTACGTTTTCGATAAACTGTAAAGAATAGCAAGATCTTGAATTCTATGATTGAATAATATTAACTGTGAATAGGATATGCAAAGACTGCTTCTTTCTTCAATTATTTACTCTTTTTCTTCAGTTGGCTAGTGGTTACTGTTTACTGTTTCTTTTAATAATATATTGTCAACGACACTGAGCTGTAATTAAGCTAGCTTCTTTTTGTCTGGTGTGGAGGCAAAGGAAGGCATGGGTCTGTCTTGTGATAGTGTATAATTATCTATATAAGCGGATCCTTTTTCTCTATATGATTTTTTTCCTTTCATGATTGTGAGTGCCCAAGTGCGTGTCGTTTTGTCCTTTATTCCACCGACAATTTTTTACGACCCTGTTTTTGTTTGGAAAAATTAACATAAAGTTAGATCTTAGGGCACTCGATAAACATCTTTAATCCGTTTGGTGGAGCCTTGGGGGCCTTTGCCAGCTCAACATCATATAAATGCTGTCTTTTACAAAATTATGGCTTGCCCACATTTTAATATCTGATTCTTGAAGAGAAATGAAAGATCTCTAAATGACTATGGAGAGTCATAACTAACATGCAGGGATGCATGACCATGTGACTATTGTACCTATCTAAAAATAATAGCAATCACTTGGTAAATTATAACATCGGCATGCGTATCAGATCTTGTTTTATCGATTTTTGAAAAAAAAAAAGGAAAGAGAAAGCCATGTCTCGGGATCCAGATCTATCTGAAAGGACAATTATCATCATCATCTGACAATGGTATGACTGCAGTTAAATAGTTGGTTTGTTGCTGCTGTAATTATAGTAACAATGGTCGATTGTTGAACTAAATCACATGAAGGGAACCCCTAATCGGTTGGCTGACACCTTCGGTGTCATAATATGGAGCACAATGCAAGATAATGGCTTACGTCAAAACTTTTAATATCCCTTTTTCAGTATATTGTTGGTTGCTTGGGTGTTACTGAAACTCAGTGGTCAGTTCCTTGGAAAATGAAACTTTGCCACCAGTTGATCGAAATTCCTTTTGTTTTTATTTTTTAACCTTTTAGTAAATCGTGAAGTATGGTAATCTTATCTATCTGGTGAATTCTTTTGCTTCTAGGGAATATTAGTATGAAAAAGTGTGTTGAATTGTTTGCATTTAGCAACAAAATCTTATTGGCTGGTAAATAATGGCTATTTTGCTTTGGAATTGGCTGAAGAAGCTCAATTGTTTATGTTACTTCTGGATCAGGCTTCCAGGTATGCCATTCGCTTGGAGGAGGCACGGGCTCTGGTATGGGAACTCTCCTGATATCAAAAATCAGAGAGGAATATCCAGACAGGATGATGATGACATTCTCTGTTTTCCCTTCGCCTAAAGTCTCCGACACAGTTGTGGAGCCTTATAACGCCACCCTCTCTGTGCACCAGTTGGTAGAGAATGCTGATGAATGCATGGTTCTTGACAATGAGGCCCTTTATGATATTTGCTTCCGGACTTTAAAGCTTACTACTCCAAGCTGTGAGTGATAAAACTGTTCATATCTTGATGGATGGTTTGCTGTAACATGAATCAATTTAAGATGTTTAAGATAACGATTCACTTTAAATTTGCAGTTGGAGATCTGAACCACTTGATTTCTGCAACTATGAGTGGTGTAACATGCTGCCTGAGGTTCCCTGGACAGCTGAACTCCGACCTTAGGAAGTTAGCTGTGAACCTGATCCCATTCCCCCGTCTTCACTTCTTTATGGTTGGGTTTGCACCACTCACATCTCGTGGATCCCAGCAGTACATTTCCCTCACTGTCCCGGAGCTGACTCAGCAGATGTGGGATGCCAAGAACATGATGTGTGCTGCTGACCCCCGCCATGGTCGCTACCTGACAGCCTCAGCAATGTTCCGTGGCAAGATGAGCACCAAAGAGGTTGATGAGCAGATGATTAATGTTCAGAACAAGAATTCGTCATACTTCGTGGAATGGATTCCCAACAATGTGAAGTCCAGTGTTTGTGACATTCCACCAAGGGGTCTGAGGATGTCATCTACTTTTATTGGGAACTCGACATCAATCCAGGAGATGTTTAGGAGGGTGAGTGAGCAATTCACAGCTATGTTCCGCCGCAAGGCCTTTTTGCATTGGTACACTGGTGAGGGGATGGATGAGATGGAGTTCACAGAAGCGGAGAGCAACATGAATGACTTGGTGGCAGAGTATCAGCAATACCAGGATGCAACTGTTGAGGATGAGGGTGATTACGAGGACGAGGTCGAGGGATTGGAGGAGAACTATGATGTCTAAAATGTGTGGGCAATTAGCAGCGAACCAGGATGAAGTTTGAGAATAGTACCCTTTACCTGCTTATATTCTATTGCGTGGCTATCGGTGTTTGTTTAATTTTCACTGCTCTCTATTTGTATTTCCCAAGATGTTGTTTGCTTTTTTCCAGACATTCAAATAAAGAATTGTCAGTTTTACCTATAACACCCCGCTATTATTGGTGGCGCTGAGCATGGCCAAGTTATTGCTATGTATTGCTACATCATTATGGTCCGACTCTGAACAACTTCATGGGTCCAAAATCGATCCTCCAAGCTCCAGGTGCCCTATCTGATGCTGGGTCCTTGCAGAGAAAAAAAGCAACGATTTAGATATCTAACCATAAATAAAGGCCTTACATCTCAAAGAACTGTACACTCTTAAGTAAAACAAAATTCAAGAATATCAAATTTTGGTGATTAAGTTGTAAGATTTTCATTCTTAAAAAAATTAATCAATCTTGATTCATGATTACAGGTAGATTAATTTCTGATGAAACTTATCGGTGGGCTTTGGCCCAAATCCTTCCCTTCGGCTAATCGACCGAGTACTTGCTGAAAACAACCAAAATCAGTTCATAGTTGGAACTCGGAAACAGCTGTCGGTACAAAGAGAGACATGACATAGCCATACACACAGCGAGGAGATAAGTAGTGTAATTTATCATAATCTGTGCATGACAAACTAATTGAACCCAAAAGAGGGGAAAAAAAAAAGAAGGAATGAAGAAAAAAAACCCATAGACATACGCATCAGAGTCATGGAAGTTTGAGGTGTAAACATCGCTCGCATTAAAATATTGGGCGAGCTTCTCATACCCAAAATGATTCTCATCATTTGCATGCCTTTCGTTGCTATTTTCCACTACTAGCATTATTATAATACCATAAAATGCGTATATAAATAGTAATAGTATCTGACTCTGGTCTGCTGCTTTGGTAGTGGCAACTTGCAGCTACAAGCAGGGTCTGCTTCTCAAACTATATACAGTAATAGAGGTTCCCTAGGGTTGCTAAAAGCCTGGAAGGCTTAACTTAACCAGGGTTGAACCTTGGGGTAGAACTAGGGTTAAATATGGACGGTCAAGCTTTTCTCTTGCAGATTAGGCTTCTTCAGGGGATCGGTTATTGTTATCCTTTCCTCAAGCTACGCGCTTTAAAACTCTGCCGCCTACACGATCCAATTGCACTTTAAACTCTCCTTTTGATTTTTTTTTGGAACTATTTAACACAAAGAAGGAAACTTTAAGGACACTTGGGTCAATTGAGAGTAGACAAATAACACAGATCATGGCCAAACTGGACTAGATAATGGATATGCACTGAGATTTATTAGATGCTATGATCAATTTCTGGGCTGCTTATCTTCTCACCAAAATAACAACTCGTTGATAGAGCAAACCTATCATCTTTTTGATATGTCCCCCATTCACATGCTCTCTCTTGGTTTGTTCAAGCCTTAAAGATCTATCCCATCTCTTAAAAACACAAATCCAATGCCACTTGGAAAAGGAAAAGTACAAGATAAATTAAAAAAGAAAAAAAAAAGTAGATTCACCTTTTAAGTAGTTATAAATAGCACATAGCAGTAAGTACATACAGACACTAGGCAAAAGTTCAAATCCATACAGAGTTGACAGAATATTTGGGAAAAAATGCAATTGGGAGCAATGGAAAAGCAAAAATGAATGAGAAAGGGGTATATGATCTGACCAAGTCTCAGTTCCAGAGTAAGGGTTAACTGGAAAAAGAAGGGAAAGAATGAGCAGCACAAGAAAAACAAGCAGCTGCATCTTCTTTCTGGAAATTGTTATGTCCAGTTGTGAGCTATGAGACAGGTTTTTATTCTATCCATTTCACTTCCATTTTTAACATTGGACATTACCTAAAGCTTTGGTTAAAACACAGAGAGAATGTAGGCAGCATGTAACAGGGGCTGAAGGACCCCTTTTACTTGGAATGGCAATAGGTCTGCTGGATTCTTTCTGCATTTTCTTTCTTCCTCCCTCCGCTTTTGGATAACTAAATTGTCTAACCGATTAAAGCTCGTATAACAGAAAATGCTAAATCTGCTCCTAGGCGGGCTTTGTCATTTTGAGACCATGACAACTCTTTGGCTACATTACAATCATTACCCTTTTGAAAAGTAGAACTACAACACAAAAACAAAAGGGTCAGTTTGATTCCTAGATTCCTTAAATTTCCCATTAAGATATGTTTAAAAAAATTAATAAATTAACAGTCTACATTGTATTAATACCACGAATCAAAGTTAACAAGAAACCCAAAACATGAGTTGAGGAATAAAAGAGGCCCATGAGACTATCTCAAAGTCAGTCTGTTTACACATCAAAATGGGTCTCTCTCTCTCTCTCTCTCTTAGGAGCCCACTTCAATCAGATTAATCCCGTCCGAGTGCAAACGCTCTGCCCTCTCGGCGCGTGCTGCAGATTTTATATCGCACGTTTCCTTCAAATCATCATTATCAGAGCTTTATCTCTTTCTCCGATTCAAGATTTTAGATTCCATCGTGCCTTCTTTGGCACTTCATTGTTTACACCCAAAGCTGAAAAGATTGCTCAATAAGTAAAAAATCTTGAATTGAATAACCTTCGAAGATTCTGAAGCATTTATGAATATTATACCAAATTTAATAAAATCTCTTCCTAAAACTACTCTAATTTACAATTTTGATATCCCCTGTTTAATACCTATGCTAATTCCGCGGCAAAAAAGAAACCCAAAAAAGGAAGAAATTAAAAAAAAGAGAGGCAAAATCATCGAAAAGGGTAACGAGCTTTCCAGCCAGCAGTCTGATTCTTGGACCTGCAAATCTGCATCCTTTTAAACCTAGCTTGAGCAGCTCTGGCCTTAGTTGTTGAATTCATATCAAACGATTTCGAAGAGCAAAACCCGAAAGCTTCCTCTGCGGAAACGTTGAGATCAAGGAGACCAAGCGGGACCATGCTATCATGCTCATGCACCTTGCTTAGTCCGTTGTTTGATGGTAACCAGGAGATCATTCGACCGTATGGGTACTGAGAATTCTTTTTTGTTTCTGATATGGAAACCGTTTGATCCATGGTGAACGGTTGTTGATAGACCATGGTGGAGATTCGCAGTTGTTGATGATCTTGACTCTTCGCAGTCTCCATGGAAATTTGGGTTAATTGTGTCGCAAGATTCAAGCTTTTGCTTGAATCCGAATGTGACTCTTTGGCATTGCAAAGACTCAGACTTAACTGTTCATAAATAATAGATATTAGAAAAATCATGACCCCACCTCTTAAAAAAGAAAACTGAAAAAGATAAAAAAAGAAAATTTACCTCTTGCTTCTTCAATTTCAACTCCAAGTTCTTAGCTTTCTGCTGATCAAGAAACAGCCTCTTACTCTCTATATCCTGTTTGAATTCCGCATAATCAAAATTTAATACAAGATACATGTTTCAGCTTTAAAAAATCATAGGGCAAAAAATTGAATAAAAGACTAAGTAGAAGAAGATAATGTGGTAATATCCAAGAAAAGGACAAATTGATTAATGTCAGAAGGAAAAGAAAAAATTAAAATAAAAACTCACCTTTTTCAACAACTGGTTGCGCTGAGTAAGATCTTCCACCATCTCCAACAATTGCTCTTTCTTCTGTTTGATTGTTACCCAAAAACCAGAAACGACCCGAATCAGTAAACAGAGCAGAGCACACGTGGAAAGACAGAACAAAGAAGCAGAAAGAAAAGAAACTTAAAAACGAAAAAAAGCAAGAAACTTATTGACAACTGATGACCCAAGAGAAAAACACGTACCCTTTTAAGACTATTAACAGAGGCTTTCTTCTTGGACGGCAGAGGCTTCTCATCAGATTCACTTGGAGAAAAGGAAAGAGGCGTAGCGGGACTTGAAGTCAAGGGCTTTTCTGTGGGTCTCTCAGTCTCATAGGTAGGGCCAACGACTTTAGAAGGAAGTGGCGGCGATGGCGACTGTGATAGTTCCACAGCAGGCAAAGATGCGGAGGCGAACTCTTCTTTCGAAGCAGCAGATCTCCTCCTCTTAGCGCCCCACTTGAAAGTAAAGCGAGGGCGTGACTCAGATTCGAGGATTAGACGGGGCAGCTCCCGCAAAATTTCGACAACCTCAATCTCTTCAGCAGTGACAGGGCTGTTACAGCTCTGTTCCATTGTTTGCCGGGACATCTCTTCCCCAATAATCAAAAAAATAAACAACAAAGAAAGAAAGGAAAAGCTCTGTTACTCAAACCGCTCTAAATCTCCATGGAAAAATTGAAACAGAGAGCGAGCGAGAGAGAGAGAGAGAGAGAGAGAGGAAGATAATGAGTTGCTTGGAGACGGGGTTCAGGTTACAAGGAAAAAATAAATAAGAAATCCATGGCGAGGGTGTGGGTGGTGACACGTGTCATGCAAGGCGGGGTTGAGGTTGGTCTAGGGTTTATGGTCTTTTTTCGCTATTTGATCGGTTGAGTTATAAGGCACTTCATAGAGTTTTTAGAGCGAACAAGTGCACGACTTTAAAAATTAGTGCACGCTCTATCAGGGAGCGTGCTCCTTAAACTCCCCTCATTTTTGGGAAAAATATTTTTTTAATGAATATTTGGAAAATACTATTTGTCAGTACAACAAGTTTCTTTTGTTTTTTCTTTTCAGCATGAAATGTATTAAAATTTTTTATTTAATACTTATTCCTCCCTTTTTTTTTTTGTCTTTTTACAGAAATTAAAACAAAAAATAATTTTGATGTATTTTATATTAAATTTTGAAAAAAAGTAATATAAAAAAATAAAAATATTCTTGAAAATCAACTTTATAATATTAAAAAGTATGAATATTAACTGTTTAAAAAATCATTTCAAACATTCATAAAAAAAATTAGACAAAAAAAAAAGAGACGAAAAGAGTAACATATAAACAAACTTACGAAGGACTAGTGATGCACGACAAGTTATGAGTTTGTGACTATAATTTACAATAGATAATGAATATTTTCTATCATGAATGTTGCATAGAAGAAAATAGAAGTTGAGTTAAAACCTTGGGTTCAATCATGTTATTGCTAATATAGTATTAGTAGACATTAATAATCTAAACTTCGACATTTCAGCCAGAGCAAAGAAATGTAATTGTAGTTAATGTCAAATTAAAGTTTCTGACATTTTCAAGCCTTGACATTTATTTGATTTTTTAATTGATCTTGACCTACGCTTAATTTTTATTTTTGCTTAAATATTGCAAGCTTAATTAAATCATTATTGACCTAGTCCTTATTAGGCAACAGGGTAATTAGCTACATTTTGATTAAGTAATTCCTGTTCGATATTCAGATCAAACATGACTGCAGAGAACCAGTTCTTCTTTTTATGGTAAAAATCTTGAATGGGACTCTGTTTCTTTGCAGAATGGCATATGTTTCCATCAATCGGGGGCCAGTTCTTGATCTGCTCCATGGTTCTGTCAATGGAAAATGCCTCTTCAGAAGCAGCTATGGGGTGTACCTAATCTTTCATAAGAAACCAAACGTTTCTTATTATTGCTGCCTAAGCAAAGAATGGAATTTGCATGTTTATTCAATGTCCATGCAACGTTAATTGGATCATTATGGGGCCAAAGGTGACTCACGATGGGTTGTCATCTGGTCGAGATGAGGCTACCTTCCCAATTCCAATTGTTGCTTTCATGGAAAGAGTATCACCCTCCATCGGGTTTTGCTTTTTAACAAAGAACAAAAGCATTTGCATCAAACCTCATATTAACAACAAGAGGGGAGAAGAAAGAAGTTGTTCAAGAAGGTAAAAGTACCATGTATTTGGTGGGTTTCCAGCTGCAAATTGAGAGCTTTTTGCTTTTCCCACAGTCTTATTTTCTTTTATGTATAGAAGATCCCCATATGAAGAGGTATCTGCCTGAGGAGCAACAGTAGTAACTGTTGGTTGTCTTCTCAGATTCAAATATGGGCCTAACTCGGGTCATTCTGGATTAAAGGCCTTCAAGTTGATGGACACTCTTGGTCCAGAGTCCTAATTCCCTTATGGCAGCACATAGAAGTTAAACAGACACATAAAACAAACAGAAAAAGAGAACAATTCCACTCTTCCATTGAATGTTTACTTAATAATTCAACAATCGTTTAAAATCAGTTCAATCAGGCCAGGATCGAATTAGTATTGGCACAGCTAATCAAATAAAGATGTAATGAGTTAGGTAATGAAACAGAAGAAACTAGAACTTATCAGTTACATTGAAGAACATGTAATTATTTTGCTCTCTGTTTCTTCATTTTACTGGCCAGAACATCCTCAAAGTCATCATCAGAGCTTTCTTCAGCCTTTCGTTTCTTTGTCTGCTTTGAAGAAACAGGGGAGATTGGAGGAGTTTTCTTAACAGTGACAGATTTTGTGCTACTCTTGACAACTGAGGCAGCCTTCATTGGGGAGCTCAGCTTTTGCTGATGATTCTTATTTTGTTTCTTCTCAAAGACTTTCTTTGCTTCCTCTAATGGGAGCAGACCAGACTCCATCATCCTGCAATTACATAGGAATGCAAGTGTCTCTATAAATCACAATCTTCAAAACAGTAATAGACAAAATATATGCGTTCCAAGAATGAATCAAATCAGTTATGCAGCAAAACTAAGTAAATAGAAGGATTTGTTGGGTAAAATGAGTTGAATCAAGTCAATTTGTACCATACCAATGCATTGATTTAAAGGAATGGGTATAGAAAGACAGGACAATGATTAAAGTTAAAAATTAAAAGAAGAAAAATCACCATCATCATCAATGAAGCAACATATTGCAGTATTACACTTCCCATCTAATTTGGAGGTAAAGCATTGAATTGGAAAGCAAAACAAGGGCTTGGGGATCAGTGGGTTCTGACACTCTGCATGTGATTACTTGGAAGAAAACTTTCTTATATTGCATAAAGCAGGAATTACAGACCATTTGGCATAGTACTAGCTGTTTCGATACACTACAATTTTTTATCTTTCAGACGAACAAGGAGTTAGTTGCAACAAAGTATTAAAGTTAGGGCAAGGGCACAAGGGGAAATGAGAGACAACAAATAAGCAATACTCTGAGCAATAGAAAAGAAAATTCATTGCTTGTCATACAGAATGAGGAATTAAGAAAGAAGACAACATAACTATCAATACAAGCAAAGTCTACACTTACACATTTGAAGTTGCATTACCTCCATCTGGGTAATTGTTGCATTAATTCTATGTATAAATCTGACTGATTGAGGGCTATAAAGAGACCCAAATAACCAACCTTGACCCACCACAACTGGTCAAGACAATCCTCAACAAAGAAATGTCTATTTCATGTTTATCTTATCAGAGAAGTGTCCTATTCTTTATTTATTCTGGTTGATAGATGACCTTTGCGTTTGAGAACTTTATTAACTTTGCTTATTCTCCAGCCTGAGCTGTGCCAGTCTTTGTTAAGGCAATCCAAAGGTATAACTAATACAGCATTCAAGCACATCTCTCCTCATTGAATGTAGCGAATGTAGCTTATAGTTCTAAAAAGAATGAGATTAAGAGAGGACAGCTGATAAAGATTACTACCTTTAAACATTATCCTTCTCCCTATCTGGCACACATTCTACTAAACAGGCAGAAACAGAAATACAACAGAACATGCAAATGAAGGTACTGTTGGGGAATTATGTCTTACCAGAATTGTGCCATTTCGCTTTTGGGAATTTGCTTATACATTGTCTCATAAAAAATCCTCAATGGATCCCTCTGAAAATTGTAGTATGCAGCAATAATATATTACTCAAAAATGGGAAAATTAGACCACAGAAAGTAAAAGACAATTTGAATTCCAAGTACCTGCTCAGGAGGATCTCTCTTCTGACCAGGCAAATTATAAACCTTCCTCGCCCGCTTGCCTTCGTTCCCAGCTGCCGCTTTCTTCTCTTCCCCCTTTTTCTTCTTTTTCTTCTGCTCCTTTTCCTTCAAAATTCACAACAGATATAAAGATAAAACACATTAATCAAAAGCCCATTTTTTATCCCTCAAAAGCGAAAATTTATCCTTTTTCCAGCAAAAACCAAACAGAAAAAAAAAAAAGAAAAGTCTTTTCGACAAAGAAAAAGGTAAAAATAAAAAATAAAAACCTTATCTGGTTTAGTAGCGGAGCTTCTTTTGGAGATGGGTTTTTCATCATCATCATCACTCTCTTCCTTTTTGAGCTTGGTTGCTTTGGGTCGTGATGAAGAATCCTTAATGGGTACTTTAAAATCTTCATTTTTGTGATGGTCATCATCATCATCATCTATGGGCTCTTCTTTCTTCACTTTGCCCTCTTTGGGACGAGATTTCGAATTAGAAACAGCAGCATTATTATTATTACAAGAGGGTTTCTTCTTACGGTTCTCCAGCATCGAACTCAAGCTTCTCATGTCCGATTCATCATCTTCGGGTTCCTCTTTTTTCACTGATTTTGAATCCTCAGATGGCATCCTTAATCTTCCAGAAATCAGAAGTTTCGGTCTTTATCTCCAAAGAAAATAGAGGGAAAAAAAGGATTCTGATTTCTGAAGGAAAACCCCCTGAGAGCTGCTTTGTGGGTTTTAGTTTTCCAACTTCGAAAAATGGTGGAAAAGCGCACCGTTTGGCCTCCCAAGGTTGGAGCTTGAGCCCTAACCAAACAAAGCACGACACAAGGTGGAAAAAACGCCGTCGTTTTTAACAAGTGAATGCTCAAACGTTTAACCAGTTTCGCCGCGTGGCGACCGCTCATCTTGAAAAATTATGCCAAGCAAAAAACGGCACGTCGCTTTTGCATCAACATGAAACGGAAAAGTACGGACTTTTTCTTAGTAATAAGAGTTGAACCGAAAATCATGTAAGAAAACTCTCCTCGACGATTTGCATGAATCCATGAAGAATAAATTCTTTTTCACTGTATATTTTTCCCACTATTTTTTTATTCTTTTTTATTATGAATTTGGTATCAATCTTAGTGGGCATGAGTTCTAAAAGAAAGGTCGGTTGGGGATAGAATCTAAAGCCTCAGAATTTATGCCAAAGGAAAGACAAAAAAAGCTCAAAAACCTTCTCCCACTTTTGGTTCTTTTGTTTATATACACACCTCTTATCTCTTCTGATGAATATAGCAAAAGAAGCCCAAAGAAACAAAGGGTAGAAACAGAGTGATGGGTTGGTTTTTCAAGGAAAGAGGTCCTGGGTGGAAGCAAGGTTGGACTGAGCAAGCGATAACCTCCATATCTCCTCCTCCTTTACCTCTTCTTTCCATATTTGGAATCATATGTCTTCTTCTGTTGGTTTCTTCTTATGTGAGCTTCAAGAAAGAGATACATCATTCAATGCTTAATCTGAAGTTGTTCCTCTTGTTCTTGCCTGTGGTCTTGATCTTTGCTGCTCAGTTTGTCAGTAAGTGTGAAAGGTTCGTGATTCCTTATGCAAAGACGAAGAGAGAGTTGGAGTATAGGACGAGGAATTTGCCTTGGGGCATGGTTATGCTGCTGGTAGTTCTTCTGGTGATGGTCTCTTACCAGTCCTATTTTCATTCCATGTGGTCTCCAAATATTTGGAGATCTTACTACTAGTTTGTCGGGGTGTGGTCTAGAGAGAAGGAGAACAAGCAATTACATTGGGTTCTGTTTATCTAATCTGCGAATAATTTAAGATATGAGTTGCTGGGTTATAGTTTTCCATCCTTCTTATCATAGTACATATGGCAGTGTTTACTGTCCCCATGGCATGGATGATATCAAAAGTTTTATAATCTTTCAAAATCACCTTGTTAATCACTTTACAGTTACAGGGCTCTCTCAATGTCAAAATTCTGAGCTTTTCCTTGATCTGACCTGTTATTAGATAGGAAGTTCAACACTTTATTCCGACTTAACGTGTAGGAATCTGATATGGCCCAAATTTAGGCACTTTACCTTCTTTACCAGCATAATAGCATCCACCACGCTTGAAAAAAAGATGTTCAGACTGATACGACAAATCAGAAACACTAAAATTCATTAATAATTAGCGTTGTACAATTAAAAGTTGGTCAAAATTACAGAGATGTTTGCTTCAGGATAGTGAATTAATATACATAGAGGCAATATTACATTAACTGCCATGATTGCAGCTCAATAAAATAAAAATACATGAAGAGTGAACTCAGAAGGCAAGTCATCTTGTCTTGGGAGAGGAGGCTTTCAATCTGGGAACTTTAAATGTGGAAGTGAACAATTTTGGAGTTTCAGAAATGGGTGTAACATCATCCTTTTTTCTCTTTGAGCTTCTGCTTCCCTGAACAACATAAGAAGATAAAATTTGGTTAGTTACTAGATCTGACACAAGAACAAACAGCAGTATATGCTATTGACAAATCAAAATAACTTTGGCCAGTAAGCTAATATATCAGCAAATGTACAGCCTTCTTGTTTTGTTGTGGAGATAAATGTAATTGAGAACCGTAACTTCCCCAGCACAGATTACTTACGGCCTTGTTATAGCAATTTGTTATAACCCTACAACAATTATTTAAGGACAATTTGAGGTCCTTGAGGCAGGATGAAATAGGAAGAATGACTGTTTAGAGTCTTAGACTTCTGCCTCCTAGAGCGTGCTACTCAAAACAAAGGACAGTAAATCTTTATACCAGAAAACTACAGAGTGCATTAAACTAAACCATACTAACAACAATCATGAACTGAAAGAAGTCATGCCAAAGTAATATTATTCCACGTTTAAGCTAAGTCGATTAAAAAGTACCTTTCCACTGTCATTCAGAAGATCAGGATCATTACGAGCAGAGGTTTCTTTCTTCACAATAACATTGCCTCCATCCCTGCCACCATGCTTACCTCCCAGAACGGAAGTTCTCCCACCTGCAGAGCAACGCTTTATGACAGGAGTACAAGAAGCATTTCTGGACTTTCTCAACAACTCAACCTCCCTAGATTTCTTAGAAACTTCATGGAATTTACTCGCATCAGCCTCCTTCTGAGACACTTCGGCTTTTAATCTCTCAATTATTGCATCCTTTTCAGCATTAGATGAATTCAGCTCCTCCATGTTGGAAATAAGTGCCTCAATCTTCCGGTTAGCTTTTTCAAGTTCAGAATCCTTGCTGTTTAATTTATCCGTATACTGACTCTCCAGAACATTGAATTGATTCCATGCAAACTTATTCTCTGCCAAAAGTGCAGTTATTTGAGAGTTCTTCTCTGAAGCAAGATTTTCATAGTTAAGCTTTAGCCTTCTTACATCTCCTTCCAATGTCCTCACAGTAACAGACTTTGAACCACTATCCTTACATCCTGACATTCCTCTTTTAGTTTCTTCAGGGTCCCTTTGAGAAATATCCTGCAAATAATGAAATAATTAGAAGCTTAGAAATTACATATATATAAAATATGAAAAGGAGAAAAGTCATTCAAACATACTTTTGAATTTTTACTGAGGATGTCAAACCAGATTCTGAAATCAGTCAATTCGTCCTCTGTTTCCTCTACAATAAGCCAATTAAGCAAATACACACATCAGAACATTACTAAATTACATAAAAATATCAATTTCTGATCAGTGTACCCCAAATAGATTTTAAGTCAACATAAAAGAATTCCCATCCAAACTGCACAACCACCAGTCATTATAGAAAAAAAAAGGAATTGAACCAAATATGAGGGGGAAAACGCAAACCTAATTTCAATTTGCAAAGATAAGTCTCTCTATGCTTCAATCCTACCATCAAATCGGCTTTTGCAGCCTCAAGCGCAAGCGCCATCTCTTTCGATTCCATATCACTCTTCACCTACACAACAAAACACAACCAAAACCCAATATTACCCCTCCAATCAAGGTGAACGAAAACCCTAAATTTAACCAAAAACCCTCAAACCCCTAAATTCAAAAACTTTACCTGAGAGATGTGATCTTCGTAGAGGCGAACATCAGAGACCCACCGATCGTACTGCATCTTGATCCGATCTTCGAGAATCTTTCTCTCTTTAGCCAGTGTTTCAAGCTGCTCTTGCTGGGTTTTTAGCATCTCAACTAAACCCTCAAAGATTTTATCCCAATTTTGACGTTCTGATGAGACTTGAGACCGCGTTTTCGCTCGCATAGTGGAATCGTAACAGCAGAATCAAAATGATATAAAGAAAAGATGATGATGAAGAAGAATTGTCACGTTTTTCTTTCTTCGGTGTTTGAGAGCAAACGTTGAAGGTAGAATCGTTGCAATTCGAAAAGGGCGCTTCAACGGTCGATTTTTGGAGTACATAAAGCGCAATAGATAGGGGTTATACTAACTTGCGCCGCTGACGTACAAATACCGTTTCGTTCTTTGAGTAGTTTTGGGCACAGTTGGGTTCTATATGTGCAGAATCGGGCCTTTATGAATCGCCACGTCGGCAGGGACCAAATTATTTTGGGTCAAGTTTGGCCCAAAGTTTATGACCCGATCTGCCAAAGTAAAAGCTCGAGGAAAAGAAAAAGAAAATAATGAAAATAAGTATCATTAATCAAGTAATTAAACATGCAAATAATTTTACTATTTTTCATGTGGGAAATGGCTCAAACATGTTAACATGTAGAATGGAAGGAAAAATATTTTCTTTAAACATGCTTTTGAGACTTGATAAAGCTCCTGGCTATCATCATTTTTGGGCTGAGCTTAACCTACCCAAAAGAGCCTAGCAATCCTTTATGATTAAATCTTATAAGCAAATTGATATGGGAAATGGAAAATGTTATCCGTAAACAGTGCCGATGGATTGCAGGGGTGAATCTCATGTCTTGACCAACAAAAAAGGCCAGTTTGCCTAACAATGAAATATCCAGGGTCCCAACAAGCGTGGTTCCCATCAATTTGGAGGCGATGGTCCTATGAAAATGATGGACTCACTCTCTCGAATGCCAAAACTTGGCTGAAAGAGACCATAAATCTATTACTATCTTTTTTTTTTAAAGTTATAAATCTATTACTATCTATAGTAATCTATCTTAAGCATACGTTCCAATTCCGTAAATGCTGCCAACGTCGTTTCTAACAAGGAATGTGTTTCTTTTGTCTCGATTTCCCCACATGCAGAACTTGCTGTTTACCGGTTAAAAACAGTTTGTACTCCCTCTTTTTAAAAGGTTAATTAAGAGTTTTAATACAACAAGATTCAGGGGGGAATATCCGACGCTTCCATCGGATCTTCCAAGATGTTTGCTTGTTCCAACCTGTCGGTCATCTCGCTGAACTCTATAGCAGAGATTCGCCAGTTCGGCCAGTCAATGGAGAGTTCATAACTGGCAATAGCAGGTGGTGCTGTGGCAAGCCAATCTTGCTTTCCATCACGTTTATACCAAGCGAGGCATGTTAGAAGCATGTTCGTTTTGTTTGGCTGATTGGTACGAAGTGGAGGGGGCTAGTGTTCCTGCACTTCCTAGGTCTAACATTCGCTTATATGTTCTGTAATCTCAAGGCCGTTGCATTGGGGTGTTTTTTCTTTTCATTTGTCACCCCCAACAAGCTTCATACATTGATCTCAGCTAGTGAGCATTGTTTTCTTCTTTTTCCTAGACAAATACTTTCATAGTTCTGAATAATTTTTCTCCATTCTGATTGTTAAAGACCATTTGTTCTGCAGAACGTCATTCTGTTTAAGATCAAGAATGTGTCCACTAGGCATAGATGTCTCTCAAACTGGAAATGTCAAGACGTTGGAGTCAGCGGGAACCATTTTTGAGATTGAAGATTCTGATATCCTCAGGATTTCGGAAAGACCCAGAGCTATAAATGTAGAGAGGAATAGATCCTTTGAGGAAAGGCCTTCAAGTGAATTGTCAATTACCTCACCCCGCCATTCGCTCAAAATATTAACAGACCACCTTGAAGGTCTATCTCCGCATGGTAGAAGGTCTGGGTTTAACACACCTAGATCATATACTTACTTTGAGGCTCATGCCATGGTAGCTGAGGCATGGGAGAATTTGAGGCGCTCGATTGTTTTCTACCGCAGACAACCAGTTGGTACTATTGCTGCAATAGACCATTCTGTGGAAGAGCTTAATTATGATCAGGTTAATACCCATTCCATTGATCAGACATAGTTTCAGGAAATCGAGCAGAACTGTATAGCTTATTTTATTGCTGATATGTTTTGCAGGTTTTTGTCAGAGATTTTGTTCCAAGTGCCTTGGCGTTTTTGATGAACGGGGAGGAAGAAATAGTCAAGAATTTTCTTTTGAAAACTCTTCACTTACAGTCATGGGAGAAAAGGATAGACCGGTTCAAGCTAGGAGAGGGAGTGATGCCAGCAAGTTTCAAAGTAATCCACAATCCGGTAAGGAACAGTGAAATCTTAATGGCAGACTTTGGTGAGAGCGCAATAGGGAGAGTTGCTCCGGTTGATTCTGGATTTTGGTGGATTATTTTGCTTCGTGCATATACAAAGCATACAGGAGATTCTTCCTTGGCCGAAATGCCTGATTGTCAAAGGGGCATGCGCCTCATTTTGAGTTTGTGTCTCTCAGAAGGCTTTGACACATTCCCGACTCTGCTCTGTGCTGATGGATGCTGCATGATTGACCGCAGAATGGTTTGTTTCTCACTCGTACTTTCCATCGGCTAGTCGTATGTTTGTCCTTGTTTCTATTTTCTTGGATTGGCTTCAACAGACATAATGTGAACTCTAGCTGTACCTGTTAGCCTATGAATCATTTGCCGCAATTTTTCCTGTTCATATGCTGCTATCTCTTCTTCTGTTATTGTTACATCTTACTAGTTAAGAAACTGGATTACTATGTAATTTCTATTCCTCGTGTCTTAATCCAGGGGGTATATGGTTATCCTATTGAGATTCAAGCGCTGTTCTTCATGGCGCTAAGATGTGCTTTGCTTTTACTAAAACCAGACCAGGAAGGCAAAGAATTCATGGAACGTATAGTTAAACGCCTCCATGCCTTAAGCTATCACATGAGGAGTTATTTTTGGCTGGATTTGAAGCAGCTAAATGACATATACCGCTATAAAACAGAGGAATACTCTCACACTGCAGTCAACAAGTTCAATGTGATGCCTGATTCGCTGCCAGACTGGGTGTTTGATTTCATGCCAATTCGGGGTGGTTATTTCATTGGAAATGTCAGCCCTGCAAAGATGGATTTCCGCTGGTTTTGCTTAGGAAATTGCGTGGCGATTCTGTCATCTTTGGCAACTCCAGAGCAAGCTGCAGCCATAATGGATCTTATCGAATCACGCTGGGAAGAATTGGTTGGAGAAATGCCGTTAAAAATATGTTATCCAGCTCTGGAGAGCCATGAATGGCGAATTGTCACAGGTTGCGACCCCAAGAATACCAGGTGGAGTTATCACAACGGAGGATCTTGGCCTGGTAATCAAGCTTCTTGTTTGCTGTAAAAGTACTGGTACTTTAAATTTGCTTTAGATTTGCTGAAACTTTTTCTATTGCAGTCCTTCTATGGCTCCTCACAGCGGCTTGTATCAAGACTGGGCGCCCACAAATTGCCAGACGTGCCATAGAACTTGCTGAAACCCGGTTGTCGAAGGACCACTGGCCCGAGTACTATGATGGAAAGCTTGGCCGATACATTGGGAAGCAGGCTCGTAAATTCCAGACTTGGTCCATTGCTGGGTACTTGGTAGCCAAAATGATGCTTGAGGATCCATCTCATCTCGGTATGATATCGCTGGAGGAAGACAAACAGATGAAGCCCCTCATGAAAAGATCTACTTCCTGGACTTGTTGATACCTGTTCTTGTCAATCCACCATCGTTTTCCACATATGTTTGCACATCAAAAATGCTTCTTTTTTTTTTTTATGAAATTGAGATCTCTATGTTAAGGAAAGGATCATACTAAGAATATTCATGGGTTGAATCGGACTTAGTCCATTTATCTTTAAGTCTAATCCTGAAGAAATCATATTTCATTAATAAAATATTGTTCCTATCCTGCGGACGTCGACCTACCTAGTACCTACTCTACAAAACTAAATCTCTCCATCCATCACCATCAAAATCCACAATCTGTGGTCAATCGAACGGACAAGAGAACCCTTGGTCGCCGCGTCTAGGTACAGGGCAAACAGTCGCTCCTTAAACTGAAGTGAACTAATTTGATCCGTGGTCTTATCTACTAAATACTGCTGACCTACCACGTGCCCCTGTTATAACAAGACTTTAATACGTGTCCAATTGTCAGCTGCGGTCTCATGATTTTTTACTCCTTCCCCTCCTGCCGTCCTGCGTACCTCTTCCCTTCTCTCAACAGAAACAAAAAAAACTTTGCTTTTCTCTCCCTAAAAGGAGGCTCACTCTTTTTTCACTGTTCTTCTAACTGAGACTAACCTCAACAAACCGGACACGACCGAAACAGGGAAGAAGTTCGCGGGGAAGAGACAATGAAGGCATCCAAGAACCCGATCCACGCGGTGTCTAGATGGATACGGCGACAACCACCGAAGATGAAGGTGTTTTTAGCGGTTCTATCGGTGATAGCGGCACTTGTGTTCTTGAAAATGGTCGTGGAAGATAACGACAACCTCTTTGTTGCTGCCGAGACTGTTCATGCCTTGGGCACCTGTGTCCTTATCTACAAGCTTTCCAAAGAGAAAACTTGTGCTGGTATCATTTCCACTCAATTTGCTTTCCACTCAATTTGCTTTTGGGTTTTGAGGTGGATCCGTTGGGTTTCTTTTATTAACGTTTGCTAAATGTCGGGTGTTTTTATTTTGGCTTGTTAGTTTCATCATGCATAATTATTCTTTAGCTGGACCAATGTACTTTTTGGCTATAAAAAAAATGGAATCTTTGACGTTAATTCTGTTTCTTATCTTCTTATGTTTCCTAATCAGGATGGTTCTTGATTGGTAACTGTTCCTTCAATGGAAAATTTAGTTATCTGGTTCCTTAAGGGAAATATTTTTATTTTATTGATAGTTCATTTAACATCAATTTCTAGCTTTGACCTTTGAGTTTGTCTTACTATTCACTTCCCTGATGTTATTTATATATCTTTGCAGGTCTTTCACTTAAATCGCAGGAACTAACAGCTTTGTTTTTGGCTGTTAGACTGTATTGCAGTTTTGTCATGGAATATGACATACATACTCTACTTGATTCAGCAACATTAGGGACAACCCTTTGGGTTATTTATATGATTCGTTTTAATCTGAGGTCTAGTTATATGAGTGACAAAGACAACTTTGGAATCTACTATGTAGTAAGCCTTCATCTCGGCTTTTGGATTCGGATTATTAATATAAGCTCTTTGTTTTTTTGTGTTGTTTCTCCATTGTTATAAATGTGTCTTTTTGTAATGCACCATGCATCGTGCTCATTTGTTTCCTCATATAGTGGATGTTGTGACAAGTCTGTCAACGTTGCTGCATAACATAGTCTCATTTATGAAAATATGAAAGTTTGGGTTTCAGGTTCAGAGGGATTTGATTCTTCTTGAGTTTATATAGATTTTAGTATGCCCTTGGTTTACCACTTAGGAGGCTGTAGATACATTGGTCATGGCAAAGTTTTCTTCCTTTTTCCCACTTGAGTTATTGACTATGTTTGCCTTAAATTTTTGTGTAGCCATCCGCGCCCCCCCCCCCCCCCCCTATTTCACCTATTCAGGGAAGATCATAGCCATATATTTTCTCTTGATCTAACTCCTTAGAGTACAATAATCTATGTCTCGTAGAAAACATGTTAGACTCTGCCAAATGATTAATGGGAGTTCTTTGTTTTTATTGTGTCGCAAAAAAATGTCAAAGAATTTTCTAAGATGTTTCATTAAAGAAGTGAATGAATTGACTCCAAGAGGAGCTATGATTATGCATCAAAAGAAATGGTAGAGTCAATCTGCTTTACGAATTTCCTCTGCCTTGGTGTTTACTGTTTCTCAAGCGCATTGTTAAGGCAATATCTAACACTAGTAGGCTTTTATAGTATTTCCTAATAACTTAGATATATACGCAGTTGAGTAGATGCGGTGGTACTTGCATCTTTGTTTCTTTGAGCTTTTCCTGATGTACTTTGAACTGTTTTTGTCACTAACAATTTTGGTTCTTTCCTTGATATAGGTGATACCATGTGCTGTTTTGTCAATGTTTATTCATCCATCAACAAGTCATCATTGGTTCAACAGGATTTGCTGGGCTTTCTGTGTTTACCTTGAAGCCATTTCAGTTCTGCCTCAGCTAAGGGTCATGCAGAACATAGAGGTAATGCAGCAAGTGATTGGCACTTGTCTGTTCTCTTAATTGGATAGTTTACCCTTAACTTATGCTCAGCTTATGTGAAGCACTTTTACCTTGAAGCAAATGCTCCTTTGGATGTATCACCTTTCTTTTTGGCCCTTTTTCAGATAGTTGAACCATTTACAGCACATTATGTGTTTGCACTGGGAGTTGCAAGGTTCTTGAGTTGTGCACATTGGGTCATCCAGGTATTTACAGTAATTATTGCCAGGACACCTATCAGAGGATTTGACACCTGATTTACATCATGTCTAGGACACTTACGTGCATAGAATTCTTATTGATTCATTGACGTTGATATTATGTAGAAGGGGCTTGCTCTGCTACCTTTCATGGTTTGTCTATGCAGAAGTAAATTAATAATAATTATCTTGAGATCAATGTATTTTAGGTCACATTTGGGATTTAATTCACAGATACCTCCTGTTGTGGTTTTATTCTAACGCTAAACAATGGTTCTAGAAGGATTGGCTTTCTTTGTTTCATCTAAATGTATGTGTTCATTTACCTAGGTATTCGACACTCAAGGACGCTTATTGACAGCTTTGGGCTATGGGTTATGGCCTTTTATGGTCCTGCTTTCTGAGATTGTCCAGACTTTCATTTTGGCAGATTTTTGCTACTATTATGTCAAGAGGTGGGTGCTTTGCATAAGTTTTGCAACATGCCTTAAAAATGTTAAATCTCTTGAAATCTATTAAGAAGCTTCTTTTCCCCCCTTTTTACAGCCTCATCGGTGGACAACTTGTTGTACGACTCCCCTCTGGTGTGGTGTAAACTTAAGTAGGTTAACTGCGCAGCTACGACATTGGAGGCATTGGCTGCTCTTAAAGATCGTTGTTGGGCATCAGGATAATGTGCACTTTGTCTCTCTTCTTCAGTCACTAATGCAATGATAGCAGGCGGACTGTAAAAGTTTAGGAAGAGTTACATGTACTAAAGTACATAATGCATTGCAATAATATTACTAAATTAACTAGTAGTATCAGCATTAGTATTTGAACTTACTTTGGGGCTCTTGGTTGGTTTCCTGCTTTATCATGACGCAAGCTTACTACCAGCATTTAGCTTTGATGATGATAAGTCGTTAAATAGCAGCAAGTCACTGATAATTTATCTGTGTTGCTTAATATGGTCAAAAAAGTTTAAATCATAGCGGTCATTTAGTACCCTTTTGCATTTAAGAACGATTCTGCTAACCTTTGATGAATAACATTTTATAAAGGTTTCCTCATCCGGGGAAACAAAGTCCATTGACTCCATCTGCTAAGCATCTTGGTTTTCTGCAATATCTGATGATGTACCCATTTCCCAAGCATTTGTGTCGATGCCCACAGAACGGTGATTGGGTAGAAAGCTTAACTCCATTGGTGCAGATTCAACCTGTAAAGGGTTGCTAAAAGGGAAGGAATTAGGAGCATCGGCCTCTGCTCCTGTAAAGGCCTCTAAGGTCCATTGTCAATTAATATCCAACGAATATTATAACAGATTTCAAACCAATATTTATCAATGCTAGCGGTGAGCAGGAAATAACAGGATTTTGATTTTCTTTTAAACAAAAGCCAGGCCAAAAGCATTATGGATTTGAAAGGCGTTGTTTTGTTTGTTCTTCTTTGCCCTGGAAAAGATGATACTATTCCCACTCCGTGGTTGTATAAGAAAACGATAGCAGGATGCCTATTAAAATAAAAAGGTCGCAATGCAAGCTGGAACTCATAAATGTTCATGATTTTGGTTCCTCTAGCCAGCTGTACCATATCCTTATCCACAAACCTTCTCTTGTCCCGAGTCCCAACCAGGGTTGGTTCCAAAATGTCCAACAAAGACGAGAGACGACAACGATTTTTCACTCGTGTGTGTTTCGAAACCAGGGCCCCGAGGGCTTACCAAAGCTAGACCTCGGTTAAGTCCTTTCCGTACGTTTAATAATTTTTTAATTAAAACCTGCAAAAGAGTTTTGGACTTCCCTCTGTGAATAAGTACACAAAGCTAGCCACCCCAAAGCTGATAGGTTGGTAAACTGTAAGCAATCAAAAACAACCCACAGCTTTCTGTCTTGTACTGCCATCATTGAGACTTTCCTTTGCCTGATTGCTTCTTTTTCAAACTAGTATTTCTGTGCAGCAGATTAGGTAGTGGGAAATGGGGCATGGGAATCGAAATTATTAGGTGTTTGGTAGTAGTTAAACAATGCTGAATGCTTAAAGATAAGACCAACCTTAATACTGCTAAAGCAGGGGCATGATTATTAGCATTTGAGGAGAAACTCTAGAGCCCTAAAGCCTTCCTTTTTTTGGTTGCAAGAATTCAGTGAAATTCAAACCCTTCCAAACTGCTGAAAGCCTGAAACGTTGGATAAGTATCGGCCACCTTGGCGATAGATTCATTAGCAGGGTACAGCTGTTGGGGGAAAAGATTTCAATACAGCTGTCAAGTTATCAGGCTGGGTGTTTTGAGTCATGACTCATGAACGTTTGCACAAGTGTTAAACTTCCCATCTTTTTCCTACTACAAACTTGGATATTGGGCCATTAGTCGGTTTTTTCCATAATTTTCGATGCTCCCACATCTAGCACTTTCAGACATTAGTGCAAGAGTGGGACATCGAGAGAATTGTAAGCTAGTTGTTATTGGCACTATTTCTCAGTTTTCACATTCAATTATTGGTTGTGTTGTCATAATATCGAACTCCTTTCTTTCCCTTACGGTCTGACGGAAAAAACATAAGACTTCGAAACATAGGAACCAGAATGAAAAAAAAAAAAATCAGACATGAAGCTACAGGAACCACTGGTTTTGCTTAAAGAAATTTACAAAGTCATTAGTCCAAAAAACTAAAGTGATTTTTCTGACAAGACATGGATTTAAAACCTGACACAATAGGAGAAACTTCTTTATCTAAGAAAAAAAATGGGGAAAAACCAACCAAAAATATGGTTTTCATAAAGGCCAGGCCATCTTTGATTCCACCGGCCTACTATCAGCTGGCGAGGTGGTTGAATTATTCATATATTTAAGTTCTAAAACAAAGTCTGCTTTACTTCCTATGCCTCTAATAATGCAACTCTTTAACATATATTTGCATATGCCATTTCCCCCTGTTTGGTCTTGTAACATAGCCTGGTCCTCTGGTCTTGTGAAACTAGACTCATATTAGGCAGCAAACATAATTAATGTTTAACTATTAGGTTAATGAGAAAGAAATATGCCAATCATACAACGGGGATTTCCTAAAGTTTGGTTCACTGAAATCTTGTCCAATTCAGAGAAATGAGAGCAATCTATAGTTTCACAGGATGTTGATAGGTAACCTCACCGACTTGAAGAATTAATGATACTAAGGTGCATGCATCTACACCTGTAGAAATGGTGAGCTGATTGATTAGAGGTTCTGTATATTGACAGAGTTCCTGATTATCCATAATGGTTGAAAAGACGCTCACTCTCTTGTTTCCATCATGGAAAATTGAATCAGCTCTTACCATTGAATTGCCATCTTCATCAGGCCAACATCAAAGATGTTTCCAGTCAGATAAAATGGACATCAATTCCCAATGAGTACAGATTCAGTTTAAGTCTGCTTTAATTGATGGAAAGGAAGCCATGACTCATACTTCTATTCCATTTTAGTAATTTTTTTTCGTTTGTAACAGTTCTTGAATCATCAGCCAGACTTTAGATTATCGAAAGAATCCAAGTTTTGAGTTCTATTTTCTTAACCCCTCAGAAAAAGAGAGTGAGTAATGTAGAAACCACTTGGGGGAGCCCCCACTAGATAAATGAAACAGACCGTCCAGCATAAACAATGGGAAACTTGCTTTGCTCCAGATCATTCCAAAGGGGCTTTTCCTCCACCAGATATTCCCTGACAAGTTACCATTGAATGTTTCTTTTTTCTTTTTTTTCTCTCCGCTCTTCCGCGTACTTGCCATCCGAATCTTTTGTATGTTAGCATGAACCTAACCCCTTCTAATTTACGACTACTACTTCACTTCTTTTTATCTGTCCATAACTTTTTTTGCTATAAATACGAGCAGCTCTCACTTATTTTCCATACAGAACCCTAAGCCAGAGACACTAGAAACAAAAACAAAGCTGTATTTCTAAGTAGTTCTCTAGCCATGGCCATGTCTAAGGCTTTGATTGCCTCACTTCTCGTCTCTCTCCTCCTTATTCAACTGGTTGAAGCTGATCAACTGGTAAAAGCTTGATAACTTTTGATCATCATTAACCTCTTTTGTTTTCCCGAATGGTACACACGATGAACGTTTTCTATTATTGCTATTTGCTAGTAAGTTAAGCTACATGTTCTTGTGAAATACAGGTGACGGATACAAGCAAGGAAACAAGTCCCCCAGAAAAAATTGGTAAAAATTTTCATCATATTGAAAAGAAAACTGTGTGAACTTTCTAGGTAAAGAAAACCCTTTTTGATATGCTATTTCTCTTTGGTTGACAGACTGCGGTGGAGCTTGCGCAGCCAGGTGCCGATTAGCCTCCAGGCAACACATGTGCAAGAGGGCATGCGGGACATGTTGCGCACGCTGCAACTGTGTTCCTCCAGGAACTGCCGGAAACCAAGAAATGTGCCCCTGCTATGCTAGCTTGACTACCCACGGTGGCAGACGCAAGTGCCCTTGAGTGCATCAAATGAATCCTCTCTCTGCCTGCCTTGACCATCATGATCATAAATCAACGGATGAGATGTGGTCAAACTAAATTAATGAAGTTTTATGAAGGTGTACGAATAAATAAAAGAATGCCCTATGTAAAGTAAAAGTCATGTACGTAAATGACTTGTTTTTCTTTTTCTTTTGTCTCTTTGGCTATATCGATATGATTAATGATTTGTTATATTGAGTGTGAAATAATAATGAAGTTTGTAATTCTCTTTTCTCTAATTGATGCTAGTTTTTTTATTGAATGGTTGAATGATTGTAATGATTCAAGTTCTTTTATCTTTGGATTCGGAATGATCACTAAACCATTAATGACTTGTTTAAGTCATTAATTGAGAACCTGATTAGTTAAGTCATTAATTGTTTAATTTTGTTTCCTGAAGACAAAAAATTGAGAACCTGGCATAGTATCAAGGACCCAAGCCTTAGGTAGAACGAGCTTGTTGGCCCAAATTCGTGTTGATCAGGCCTCTCCTAAGAGCTATTGGGCTGGGTAGACCTGGCCGCTAAGTGAGTCTATCAGAAGATCGAAACTTGAAAAGAGGCCATCAAGGCATCAACGCGTCGAAGAAAAAGGCACTTTCGAGACTCGTCTAAGCTTTTCCCATGTTTGAAGAGACTTTTCTCGTGTCGCAGCTGCTTTAAGCAGCCGTGAAAGCAAAGCAAAACTGAACCTGAAAAGCACTGTGCTAACATCCATCTCCTTCCCTTCTCCTCGTATTGCCTTCAAACGCTTATTTACCCCAGGCAGTAATGGGAGTTGGCACGTTGAATTGAACCATTTGAAGCAAACAAGGCATCCCAAAACAATGAGATACTTGAACGATTGGGAAACAACATCCATCAAGCAATTACCAAAGACCATTTATGACTCCACGTGGCTCTCTTGATGCTATTCGGAAGAAAGATGTTATCTGAAAGTTCTCTTCACATGACTTGATACCAACGAGGGAACGCGTCATGGGAATTAATTTCTGAAAATATTTAACAGCATAAACAAAAGTTGGATAGTCTTAACCCATAGTTCATATGGAAATAGAATATGATATAGTACATAGATTTATGTAATTAATATACCCTTTTTTACGTTTTTTGGAAACTTAATTACCAATCTTATTCCGTAGATGATCACTTCATGCATTTATTTGTTGGAAACTGACAAAATTGAATATATGAAATTAGGATGATAATGCCATATCCCATCATTACTCTAGCAAGGGTACCCCATGACAAGACCATCTCCGGACTGACCCATTGGCCTGATAGAGTGATACCTTTCGCTTTAAACATGAACCTACCTACCTTTTAAGGCTATAACTTTGTTAGGAATCCCCCCTTCCTTTCCTTTCTCGCTATAAATACCAGGCCAGGCCGTGTCTCTCCTCATCGTACTCAACAAACTTCTCTCCTAGAGTTTGTTTTACAAGTTACAGAAATCCAAAAGCAATGGCCATCTCCAAGACTCTTCTGGCTTCCCTTCTCATAGTTTCTCTTTTTGTACTTGGCTTTGCTGAGTCTGATCCAACGGTAGAAGCCCCATTTCTAAAAATGTTCTTTTATTTTGTTTCCAGGTTTCCTTTCTTACGCCAATACATTGGCTCGCTCATGCTTTACAGGTGATCACGAACATGGTAGAGAATGCTCTGACTGATGACAAAATAGGTAATTTCCTTCAACATCTCACAGTCCAATGAAATGATTCTGTTTTGATTAAACTTGATAAACGTAATATATATTGCTGTGTTATGTCTATGGTTTAGATTGTGATGGAGCTTGTGACGTGAGATGCAAACTATCGTCGAGGCCGAACCTTTGCAAGAGGGCGTGTGGGACATGCTGTGACCGATGCAACTGCGTTCCTCCTGGCACCTCCGGTAACTATGATGCGTGTCCATGCTACCGAGACATGACCACCCACGGCGGCAAACACAAGTGCCCTTAGATAGCTTCATACCACCTCTTGATCTGCATGGGTTTTGAACTCTAAGTAAACTATAGAATAAGATTTTGATAATAATCGCAATGTAAAAAAGCGTGGTTATAGTTACTTGCTTTGGCCTTATTTAATTATATCAAAGTAAAAAAGCATGGTTATAGTTACTTGCTTTGGGCTTAATTAATTATATCAAAGTTTCTTAAGTTTTGGGAGTTCTTCTACTTACACGTGCGTGCGTGTATGAATATATATCTCAAATTATTATCGATTTATATATTTGTGTATATATAAATATATATTTGTGTATATTTCGGTTATTATTTCAAAATTTTATTTCATCAATTTTTTTGCAGCTGATTATGTTGTCCAAATCAATTGAATTTGGACTTCTTTCTTGTGTAATCAATTAATTAATTAGAAAGTTACATAAAAAATTTATTAAAAAATAAAAATGTCCAAATCTAATTATAAATTTCGTAACGTTGGGTGAATTATCAAAATCAAGCCCTAAAGTTCTGGTTTTCCTTCCTTCTGTTTATTTTAAAAGATAAAGGAATTTATGAAGGAAAATTTCTCTTATAAATCTCTGCAATTGGTTTTAAATTCCATAAAAGAAACTTTAAGCTAATCGATGTTTAAAATTTTGACTTTATTTTTTAAACTTTTGAATTTCCCACAATTATGGGCAGAAATCAGTGATAATTTCTGCTTTTTCGTGGAAAAGAAATCAGAGGTAATTAATTAATTCCAAATGTCAACCATTTTGGCTTTCAATCAAAGGCTTTCCATTCCCAGGCTATAAATGGTAGTATGTACTTTGCTTCGGTCATCTTTCACTGTTTGTTCTTTTCTTCTGGGGAGTTGAGCTATGGAAAGTGTTGGTAGTAGAAGTGTTTTAAAAGTGGTGGTGCTTTCTTTTCTTCTTGTGCTAGTTGTAGCAAAAGATGATCTTCTTGGTCATTCCATACTTTCAGATCAGAACCCTTCAGCTCCAGAATCCCTTTCCCACCCTGAAATCATCCGTTATCCTCCAGGAACCCTAATGCCTCCTTTAACCATGCATTGCAAGGACAGGTGTACTTTGCTGTGCGCCCATCTTTATCTTTCACCCCTATATAAACCATGTTACAATGTCTGTGAGATCAGAGCTTGTATTCGGTTGTACTGATACTTCCGCACGGTCCATGTCTGTCAGTGTCACTCTCATTAAGAAATCTTTCGCATCCAACTCGTTTACACCTACCCTTTCTTCATATATTTCTTGACTTGATGATTTGTGGGTTTGCCTCCCAATTTTACTAAACAATTCTCTTGATCTGATTTTCCAGATGAAGCAGAAGCTTAATACTTTGTGATTTCCTGCAATCAGAAATGCGTGGATTAATAACTAAGCTAATTTGTTTTGTAAAATTGCTCTATTTATAATTATTCTTGGTAAAAGAGTAATTGGATCTCTTTGAATTGGATTTTCTTGTAATTTTATACCCGTCAAAGAATCTTCTCTGTTGTTTTCCTTCATTTTAATTTATCGGTGAATCAGTGTCATTTTCTGAATTGGGCCAGATTGGGCTTCGCCATCTTTTGAACAAGATCGATTGATCCTGAAAGAACTGTGACCCAGACGGGACTAACCATGGCGGGGTATGGCCTACATCCAGGCCTCCACCTGGTCTCTCCATTCCATTGCATCGTGGCCCACCGGCTTTTCTAGGTGCATTTGCTTTTTCGTTTATTTTTAGATTGAATTTAATAGAGTTTATGGTTGTTTTAATTTTTGCAATAAAATTTCAGAGTATAGGGAGGGAGGACGGTTGACCTGACAGAACGAATCCGTAGGTTTATCTAGGATTATCGTCCGGACTATAACTAATCTTTGATTATCAGTATTTAGTAGTTACATTTCTGTATTATTATGAACCAATTTTAATTATTATTATAAGAAATTAATTAATTTAATATTTGAGAATTTTAAGATCTATCCATCCAAAAGGGGAGCATTAGACCCTAGGGTGTGTAATTCAAACTTCAAAGCACGTTTGCTCTTCAAGAGTTGGTGAACAATCAATCAATCTAGGTAAAAGCATCAATCTAGACTTCACGTTTTGCCACTTTTTGAGATTTGCCATAGGCAGGACACGATAGTTTCTTTTTACTTTATTGGATTTTCAACTTCATTGCTGTAATCTTTTTGAGTTGCATATTGTCCATTTGTGCAATTATATTTTTCTCAATTATTTGTTCCAAAAAAAGAAACAAAATGAAGAAAATAAGCATAGTGTATCAATTTTAAGACTAGGCTTGTTTAGTCAACAGCTCAATGAATATACTAGTTTTGGTTTGTTTGGTCCCTCTTTTCAATTTGGACCATGAATTGTCTTATCACATTCAACATTCAATTTATTGGTCCGGACCAATGTTGCAATTAAGAACAGAAAGCTTTATTAATTTTATTAAGTTCAAGCTTAAGAAGCTTTGACGTATAGAAAGTTTGTATACAAAGCTAATTTTATTAAATTTAGATTAAGTAGCTAAAGACATATGTGAAGTAAATTTCTTATTCCTTGAAATTGATCCATGGAATTGCAACAAAGTTTGAACTGACAGTGGACCAATCTTGCACTAGGTTCATGATTTGGTCCCGCAAATAAGCCAAGATGGCTCGCCTTGTATTTATCAAGACCGACTTTGATTGAACCAAATATCTAATTGTTCTTGCTCGAAGCTTGAATTGAAATCTCATCGAATCTGGTCAGCTTAAGGGTGACATTGGGCCACTGCTCATTTCCACCATGCTCCCTTTGTCTTCTTTCTTTTTTCTTTATTACAAGAGTCTTGGCTCGAGGGCTATAATAGTCTAAAAAGATTTAGAATCAGGGGTGTTATGGTAAAATCCACTTCATCCACCTGATAAAAATCTATAAAATCACGCACCATGCATGACTTTGTGTTGGGGTGAGCCATGCTGAGGAGGAGAGAATCGAATTCGAATCAGTAGTCATCCATCGCCTGCTCAATGCCAACCCGATCAGATAATCTCCCGTCTTCTTCCTTTCCATTAACTCGGCGAGCCCCATCCTCTTGGGTCCTACACCTCGTGACTGTCAACTGTTTTTTTTTTTTTGAATTCAACTCTTTATTTGTATTCACTTTTTAACCACTTCATTCCCCCTCGCGTGTCTTCAACCATTTTACTACTACATTAAAAGCAAAAAATAGAGTAATAATCAAATTTTGTTCTTTTGTAAAATTGACTCGCATGTCTAAAATGGATCAATATTGATTGAATTGGATTTAATTTATCTTGTTGTGATTTTAATTGATTTTGATGTACAAGAATTTTAATTAAATCAATAAAAAATGTATCATTTAAAGTATAAAATTTAATAAATAGTATTACTATATAAAAAATTATATATTAATTCAATCAATTATACAAATTAATTTTGATTATTTTAATTTTCAATCGAATCCATCAAATGTTGACTTTAATAAATCACAGTCAATTGATAAAGAGAAATGTGGGTGCCACGTGGAGGCCATCCACGATAACTGCGATTACGGCCGTGGGATGAAGTATAACTTGAGTTTCAGTTACGCCATTTATTGAAAACACTGAAGTACACTTAACCGTCTGAGGGAGAATAATAAAGGAAGCCATCATCGAAGGGACAAAACTGACCTAGGTTTCACATCGATAACTAATGACCGTGGATTTTCCCATTAGGCGGTCTACAACGTGTCCGAGGCAACGAAATATGACGTGGCGGACACGTAGGACAAAGATAGCCTGTATGGAAAGGTAAAGATCGGACGGCTAAAGCAGTAGGCAAGAAATTAAATGGCGCGGATTAAAATGGAATGACGTGAGATGGGACTCGCAGTAGGCGTTGAAGTATAAATTAAATGAAAGGCAGTTTTTCTTTTGTGATGATGCATTTAAAAGCGAAATAACACAGAAAGAGAGAGAGAGCTTCGGGTTTTCCGTCTTTTGGGAGTTTGTAAGAAAAAGGAGAGAGAGAGAATGTGAGAGAAAGAGGAGAGAATGAGCTGCACACATGCTCGCGAACACTCGGGAATTCTGATGTGAATCTCTTAAACAAAAAGGTTGCCGGCTGCTCTGCCGCATTCATTTCCTTCTTCTTCATCTTCATCTAGTTTTCGTCTTCGGTTTTACTCTTCAATGGTGTTTTGGGTTCTGATCTATAAAAAGAAAGGAGGTTAAGACTGAAGGGAAAGTGAACACTGTGATGATATTTTGGATTTATCTTTTATTTTTTTGCTTTTTTTATTGTTTGGTTGAGAAAAGAGATTCGTTGCATTAATGAGCTTCTTTTGTAATTCAAGTTTGTTCAAAATCGTAAGATCTAGGCTAATTTTTCTTAGTCTTTTAAAGGATTTTTTTTCACGAGGTGGAACAGAGCTTTGCTTTTCTTGTGAATTTTTCTTTTTCTGTCTTTTGTACGCCATTTTTATCTCTTGCTATTACTTACACTCTCTTTTTTTTTTTTTCCTTTTTTTCTCTTTCTTACTCTCTGAGTGCTTTTTTTCACGAAGAACCTGATTCTCTGAACACGAGAACCGAATTACTTTTACCTTTTCTTTTGTTTTTTTCCCTCTATTTTTTATTTTCTTTTTTTAAAAAATAAATCTCTCAAGTCTCAACTTTGTATTCCTTTTGTCTCTGCTCTCTTCTCTCTCTGTCAAACAAAATGTCTCTTCTTTTTTTACCCAGCTTTCTCAGCTAGGGGGATCCTTTTAAGCTCTTTGCTAAACTAGCAAACAGAGAAAAAGAGAGAGAGAGAAACGGAGAGATTTCAGGCAGGGCAAGGCAACTAAATTGATTTATTTTCTCTTTCCTTGGAAAAAACAAAACCCAAACGCCACTTTTTCGGTTTTCTTTCCGGCTTACTTTTCGCTCATAGCTAAACCAAAAGAAAAAAAAGGAAAAACTCAATTCATTTCTTCTCCTCATTTTACTGAATTATGCAGAGATGCATTAAAACGAAGCTTTCTCTGACCTTTTATTTTTGTTTATTTCATATAATTGAAGGTGGTCTGATATTGCAGAAGAAGAAAGATCTGGTTTGAAGCTTTTTACGAGGTGTTTGGCGAGAGTGAATTTGGAATTTGGATCGGTTTTTTTTTTTTCTTTTAAACCGTGAAAGCCGTTTTCTGAAAGGAGCCGCCAAGCGTTAGCTAGATGTTGGTAATGTTATCATGAGAAATGGACAAGAGTCGAGACGTGAGGCGTGGAACGAGTAGGTTCTCGCGACAACAGGTTAATACTAACAAGCAACAACAATCTCGACCCAAACTCTTATTTGGTAAATTTACTCGAAAACCCCTCCCCTTTCCCTCCCTTGTCGTTTTCTTTCGTATTCTCTTTTCCTCCTTTTTTGCTCTTTTTGATAAGAAGAATTTAGTAACAGATAAATGGCTTTGTTTGTCCATTGATTTTGAAGGTTTTGCTGGTGGTGTTGGTGGTGGTGGGAACTTTGTTTGTTTAGAGAAAGCAAAGAGAGAGAAAATACGAAGACTGAGCAGCGTTAATGGTAATACAGGAAGTCACAGTCCCTGTCCCGGTAGCAACCAACACTGTGAAACTGAAATGGGCAGTTGTTGCTGTGATTTGTCTTCTGATAATAGAGAAAATCAGTGTCCTTCTCATTCACGGCACTCCTCTTCTCTCATCACTAATTCTACCAACAAGAGATTTAAGGTTCCTAAAAAGGTAATCCTTCATTCTTTTTAACACACTGTAACTAAAAGAAAATGTTTCTTAAATTTTTAAAGCTTTAAATTTTATTTATTTTTCTCTGCAGTTTTTGAATGACTGCAATGTCGTTGATCATGCCTCTGTTCCACGGAAGCTACGGTCAGGTGTGTAACTTGTGAATGAGAAAGTAGGAAGGGTTATTATTATTATTATTATAAATAAATGTACATAATTATTCTAAACGAGAAAAATGGAAATTCAATTTTTTTTATTTTTTTTATCTCTTTCTGTTTTTGTTTGTTCTTGTTTTTCAGGGTTTAATCAGCTTGTTGTCCTGTCGTTTTAAAATAAAGTTTCCATTTGATGGGGGAGTTGCTGGGAAGTTTCTCAATTTTTATTTTTGCTTTTGGATTAGAAGTTTAGAACTGAAGCGAAACCGAGGCTTTTTGCTTTTTCTTTTCTTTTTATGGACGCAAGATTCTTTTTGCTGTCCTTTTATAATTCTATTTATTATTATTATTTATGCTGTGACCTTTATGGTGTATCGATTCTTTTCAAGTAACTATACTATGTTGAGTTTTTGCCTCTTTCTATGTACTGAAGCTTTTAAAGGAGATACCGGAGTTTTCTGAATTTTAGACTTCTTTCAATGTAAAGAAAAAAAAGTTGAGGTAGATGGGATTAATGTTTTGGGATATTTGGTATTTCATTTACAGCCATGAAGAAGCGCAGTCGCGAGTCTATCTCCCCGCCTTCACCAGATTCACAGAAACTGAACCATACACTTGATGGAGTCGAATCGCATAAAAAGGATGGTGTAAAGAAACCCAAACTGAATTTGGTTGGTCAATGGTCATTAATTTCCAGGGTTGAGTTCTATTATCACTCCTTTTGAGTTCAGCATTTTTAGTTGAAGAAGTTGGAATTGCTTTTTTGTAGAAAGGAGGAGAATCTAATTGGTCCAGGAAGTCGACTGTTCCTGGGCCAATCACAAAAGATGAGGAAGAGGTTGCGGAGACCCTGTATGCTTTGGCAGGAATGTTCCCTGACAGTGACTCAATGGATAAGAATAAATTGAGTGGTGAAGCAATGGAAGTAAAACCTTCAGCTCCTCCAGAGGCAGTGGAGAGTCCTGTCACAGCAATTGAAGGTTTTAATCTACTTCTAACAATTTGGAAGAGTTTTAGCTTGTTTTTATCTGTCGTATAAGTTATTTAATTATGCAGTTAAACAAGAAGATACGAACTCAGTTTGCTGCCCACAAGCTGCTAAGACTGCATCCCCTATAGATGAGTCATCCCATGAAGCTGCTAAACTCAATTCTTTGAATGAACCTACTATTCAAGATCAGCCTGACTTGCCAGGCAGCAAAAAGTCCACTACGGAACCAGATATTTCTATTTCTCAAATGAAGCTGAATACTACCATCCCTTCCAAGGCTAAGCGTGAACCTGGTGCTGAGAAGTCATCTTGCTTTACTGGCAACTTTCATGTTCTCTCTGATCAAAGCTTAGAAACTGGGTGAGTACTTTTCTTCCAACTTACGCTCCCGTTTCTTTTCTAATGTTCTCTTCTTTCTTTCCTTCAATTTTTTATGTTTCTGCAGATTGAAGCAGCACAAGCAACAGGTGACCACTCCTTTTGAGAGAAAACCAGAAATGGCATTTGGGGTAAGCTTGACATCTAAGTCAAAATTAAATATTCCTTTATTGATCAAGCTCAAACTCATATGGATGCTTTGGGTTATTTCTAGGTCACTGCTTTTGAAAGCCAAATAGCACAGCAACGCATGATCAAGGAGCCCAAAAAAAATGGTAAATTCCAGCTTGCTAAGGAGCTTCCATTTCTATATTTAGCTTGATTTGATTTGCTATTTGCATGCTAACATTCTAACATTGAAACAACTGTGGTTCTGTATTGAAAGGTCTTGCATTGTGGCCAGGCTTGTCTTCTACAGTGCCCCTTGGTGCTCGGAGTCCTGGTTTTTCACAGTAATTCCTTTTACCGTCATATCTATCTGTTTTGATAACCATCTTTATGGCACCCCTCATACTTTTTACTGTATACCAGGCCATCAGCTACTAAAATTCCATCTTGGTTGGATGCCGCAATGTGCGGCCCCAGGCCATGCTCACTTGAAAGTGGTTCTTCAACTGGAAAGGTATACATGACATTTTTTCGATTGGCTCTTTTTGTCTGTTATAGGATTGGCATTTGCGATTTTAAGATGCCCATTGTCTCTACATTCATGAATGTTTCTGTTGAATTTCAAGCATCTAATCAAGTGCGTGGTGAATGATGAGAAGTATAGGTTTCAAAAGTCACCATGGATAAGAAGTCAATGAAGAGGTGTGCCGCTCATGTTTATATCAGTTGTATCATTCGTAATTTACAGATGCAAGACAGCGAAGACAGCATTCTTCAACAGTCTCTTCAGTTGAAACCTCATGTAGGATTAAAGAGAACAGCTCTTTTGTATCCTAACAATCGCAGTAATTTGAGAAATGGTATAAATGACACTACACCTAGCAGCAGTTCTGGCAATTCTGTTATTGATAGAAATTCTTGTGAAGCTAGAAGTGGTATTCAACAGCCAAAAATGCTCCATCAGGATCAGCCACAGGTTGCTTCAGCATCTGGGATGCACACTTCAAAGAAGCAGGTAAGGTCAACTATTGGGATTGCTTGTGGTTGTTTCTTTCTCCCCATCCTGATCACTCACTGTTTCCTGGCAGAGTTTCGATTTCTTGTCTTTATTGGCTGGAGACATCGGTAAGGAAGCTAATAATAGCTCTAATAAAGCTGGAAAGGGAATTGAATCATTGCCACAACTCCAAGTTCCTTACCTTCATTCACTTCCACCACATCAGCCACTCGTGCCTTTTTCAATACCCCCAACTCGTTATTCCTCCTCTGCTCACACAGACCAGCTTTCAACAGCAACAGCTGCACGGCAGGTTTTATTCTTTAGTCCTTTTTCCTTAAATTGCAAAAAAACGTTTATCTCAGGAGATTGAATTGAGAACCTTTAACATAAACAAGCATTGCGGCCGTCTTAGTTTATGAAATCATAGTCTGTGGATCACTATATGGGACCGTTGATAAGTGGATTATTTAGCTCGCACCCAGTTGAAGCCCCTAGGTCGCTGTTTAGGGCTATCACCAACACATTTTCTGATTGTCCTGTCATTTCTTGTGACGACAGTTTTGACTCTATGTTCTGGTACTTTACTGTAGGTCCAACTGCAGCTACCTCAATGTCTCAGTAACCCTTTCTGTGGCCCTCCTTACACAAGTCATTCAGGTGTTTCAAAACAACACCAACACCAGCAACAGCAACGACTTTGGGCAACTCACCTAGCAGCTCAGTACAGGCCTGCTGGAACTTCCGCAGTCTTGACCCAATTTCCAAGTTGGCAAAATGGAAAGCCCGAGTCTTCCATGTTGATGCCCTGTGCTCAAACTGTCATCCCTCCCCATTCAACACTAGATGCTGTCGGGCCCAAGTACCATACAGTCCCGCAACATTTACAGCCGATAATTGAGATTTCTTCCTCGTTTTCCCCTGCCAGAGTGAAAAGGCAAGACCACCACCATCTTCCATCCGTTTATGAAGGAACCAGCGGTGGTTTTCGCGCCGCCGGTGGGCCACCATCGTTGCAGTTACATTGCAATGAGCGCCTCTGAAGTAGAATGCCCCTTCCACTTATGACACACCGTAACATTATTTAATTCTTTCAACTGCACGCGAGACCCTCGTACTCATCCTTGACGTGATCAAAATAGCGAGGGGTTCATTTGATTGACCGCTCCGGATTCGGGCATGAAATAATGAGAGAGCTTGCTGGTGATCAGATGTTCGAATGGAAATCTCTGAGGTTGTTCGGTCCCATTTAAGATAAATTAGTACGAAGATTCCCGTCGAGTTCCCCTTTTCAAGACGGTATTTTAATGCCCATTGCCCCATTGTCACCTGCTTACAGTGAAAGATATCAAAAAAGGCTAATTGCGTATGCTTTAGGTTTAACCTTCGTCTCTGCCTCTTTTCTTCTTCTCTCACGTTTGCATCTTTTACTCCCAAAAAGATTTTCCCAACTGTAGTTATTCGCTTAATTCTCTGACCTATCTTTCTCAAAAGATTCGAGGAATAAGAATTAGGGAGAGAAAGAATATCATGCAATATCTCTATATGTTTCAGTTTGATAAAGAATATCATGCAATATCTCTATATGTTTCAGTTTGATGGTATAATTTTCCATCACTATTCTGCTGATTATTCAAGTAGAACGCTGAAATAACACGCAAATCAATTCCCCAAAACAAAATTTAGCACAAAATTACAAGGTCAAGTAACCTACTCAGATACATATAAATATCAAATGGACAACAATGGAAAACAAGAGAAGCTACCCCATTAATAACACGGGTTTCTTTTATATGCCTCCATAAAACATTGCACAAACAGTTGAAAGGGAAAAGAGGAGTCCTGGGACACTAGGTGTTTCAGTTTTCTGATGATACATGTAAAGAATTGGCTGTGCAAAACAGGTGAACGAGTTATAATAACACCCAAAAAAAAAAAAAGCAAGAATTGAGAAAAATCGACATGACTCTTTCGTGCAGAATCATCTTTACTCTAGCTTCTCCAGCTCCCCCATTCTCTCTATGATAGCCTGCAAAGTGCAACAAGACCAACCTCAATGCTAGTTTCAAAGCCATCAAATACTGTCATTGCTTCTTCAACAGGAAGGGAAATCCTGTTAAAAGCATTTAGCTAAAAAGAGATCTTATTGCCATCATTTTCAAAGACATGCAAAACAACTATGAGAATTACAAGACCAAATATGTGAGTTTACGTTTTACTCCAAAAGGAGAAATATAATAACGGTGCCACTGCTACAACTAACAATTAGAATGATAAGGATGATGATAGAGAAGTAGATAACCAACAAAAGAAGGCAAGCCAAAAAGATAGAAGAGGAAGAAGGAGAAAAGCTGCAAAGTTGATAAAATTAACCATACAACCATCAGCAAGAGATATAATAGTTAAAAGCTCTCCAGAGAAATGCAAACCTTTTTGCTTGTTTCTTGAAGCTCTCCAGCAAGAATGAATTCATCAAGTATCAGATAAACCTTCAAGAATTTCAAAGGAAAATGGTAAATTTTATTTGCAGAGTGATACAAGCATCAGCGACAATGCACACATTAACACTGACGGGGTGGAACATATACTCGGATTCATAGCAACAATAATCAAAGCTAACATGGTGACTACTCAATGATCAAATCAGCGCATGAACATTCCAAAAAATGAACAAACCAATGCCGACAAGACAGCAGAACTAACTTCCACAGACACAAGATATAAGATTGCAAAAAGTAATTGGACAAGGCAGCTAAAGAAGAGTTGAGAATCGAAATCAAAAACTTGATCAGATTAAAGACCCCTTCCAAAAATCGCATTGGAAATAAAGCAAATATGAAATAAAAAAACATCTTTTAGGTAATTGAAACTGGCAGCTTCATATGAATCCAGCAAGTAATGTTCATGCAAAAGTTAACAAAAAGTATCAGAGAAGTTAAACATACCTTGTGAAAATTAAAAACCAAGTCGAGCTCACAAACATTGCTGAAAAAATGGTCCAATATCTCCACAAATAAATGGATGCACTCCAAATATGCCAACTCATTATCCGTTATATCAACACACAATGAGAAAAACAAACCAGCATACCGCCTGTAGATTACCTTGTGCGTACGGAACTGCAACAAAAAATATGCATACAATCAAACATTCAGCAATTATTCCTAAAGTCTAGATCTTGTCCCCTGCTTTTGTATTTTTTCAAATTTCTTGCTAGTTTCTTTTGGGGTTCTCCAAAGCCATGATAACCAAAAAGAACAAAGAAAAAAAAAAGCTAAATAAAGTATAAGGAAATCACCAAAAAAAATGGAAACTTTTTGAACAGATTCAAAACGAGAATCGGGAAATTCACCTACCTCAACGAAATTAGTGAACTTTGGATCTCTGTTAACCACCAACCGATGAACCTGTAAACGAAAAAATCAATTAAAATTCAAGAACCCTAGGTAAAACATTCGCCCAAATTCAAAAAAGGGTCAAACATTTTCGGAATAATCAGAATACAGGACAAAAAAGGAATGTACTACCTCGTATTCGACCTTGTGCTTCTCGGAATCCTCAAGAGGAACATAGTATTTGGCTAGGCGAGTCTTGCCTTGCCTGTTTTGCAACAAAATGAATCGGATCTGCCATGATCAAAGATACACAACAAAGAGATCAAGAAAAATTTCAGATTTTTCTGTCAGGAAAAAGAAAACGTCGACTTCGGGGAAGAGAAAGAAGAGTTAAACAGATACAGTACGTACCATTGTTGGAACCCAAGGAGTTTTAGGAGTAAATGGGCAAAGAGCAAAAATCTAGGGCACGAAAATGGTACGAAAATGTTTTATTGTCAAAGTTTCTTTTTCTCGTTTCGCAATTGGTCGAAGGCTGGAATTGAAAGTTCACAAAGACGGCAATGAAACCTAGCGTGTACTCACGCAGACAGATAGACAGTTCGCTACGTTTATTTAACTTCGTTTTGTATCCGCTGATATGTTTTACTTTCAAATTACAAGTTTATCTTTCATGATTTGGAATAATTAAAGAGTTTACATACACTGAACCGTAATTTTGCCACCTCAGTCCAAAATAGTGTACAGTAGTATGATCTTATATTCACAAATTTGCCCCCCAAAAGAAATAATTACGATATAATAGCACATACAAAAACATTTATCTAGATGGTGGTACGAGAATTCGTCCCATAACTACATGGTGATACAAATACAGAGAGATGTCTTGATTTCACAATCTGGATTGAATTTCTGAACTTCTACTGTGTTCTACAGGCTGTTATTGTTCTTACCCAGATGCCTATAACAATTATATTACAAAACTGCAACTGCTTTGGAGAAAGATAAAATACATGGCAAATAGTTTTTCCCTTGTGGAGACTATGAGGTTGACCTGCCTAATAATCGTGGTCATACTGGGAGTTTGTAGCAGCCAAGAGTGCGGCTCCAATCCCAGAGCCATCCTTCGAATGCTCTATGATGATGTTCTGAGATGTTTCAGGTCCAAGCAGCTCTGCGACTGCCTCTTTTATGTATCGTCTGCACTGGGGGTAGCGCTCATACAAGCCTCCATCCATGGCCACCACTGTTCGTTTGCCGAAGACGGCACTTTTTGAATCTTTCCCTAGCTTTTGGAGAATCCCAACTATTCCAGCACCGGCTAAGCGTCCAGCCCGCTTCACGATAGTGTCGCACACCTCTATGACAATCTTCCTTGAATTTAGGTTGGACTCAACCTGATTGCAAGAATGGAAGAGAATTAAGCATGGAGAAAATGCTTCAACATAAATTTGCCATACATGATATTTATTTTCAGAAAATGGAAGCTGCAGTTCACAAGGGCAGAGCAATCATGAGAAATTTACCCCGACAACATCATATAGGATTGATCCAACAGTCTGCAGATCGTCTGCATTGTCCTGCTGCATTGCAGATAAATGTGGGGTTCTACAGATCACAATTCAAAATATAATTCAGTAAGACAATGTCTAGAGAGTCATTTTGATGAAATATCAGATGACTGTGTATGTTAATAAAGGGAAAACCATGTCTGTTAGGTCTTTTGGTAACTTTGGCTTTCAAAAAATGCTTTAGACTTCAAGGCTTTAGCTAGAAAAATAGAATTATCAAGCAATTTTACTTACTACTACACCAATTCACAACGTGATTATATATACAAATTCCACAGCATCCAATCAACATGAAGTTTCAAATTCTTGGCTCTAATATTTTGAAGAAGAATTACACGAGTATAAAAGGCATGGATAGTTTTTCGGGCACGGATTCACCAAAAAGAGCACCTTCTTCAGCCATATTCAGCAGAGCTCTTCGTGCAATTTCACCAAGGTACATTCCAGAGATTGTCTTCTCAAATATCTACAACAACATATGAACAACAACTAATACATCAGACAGGCGGTATTTGAATGGTAGGAGTTAACATAGAATAATATGACAGCAAAACTTTGAGTTTGCCTGCTCCCCAGGATTGATGCTAGCAGCATCCATATCTCTATCAAACACTGTTAAAGGAAGGCCTTTTGAGAATGCTCCCCACTCAAGGTTGACAATCTGTACAAGGGAAATGTCCACAAGGCTTGAATGAGGATTATGATTATCAAATAAGCACATACAGAGAAAATAGGGGACACTCTTACTCACCGTTCTTCCAGATGGAGAAAACTTGCCTTGCATTTTAGGGATAGCATCCATCCGTTCTACATAGCAAGCATTTGTTCCTGTACCCAAAATGACAGCAACCACAACATCATCATCCCAGTATCTAGCTCCAGCCAAAGTTCCCACTGCATCATTCACCTACTAAGCGTAAATTAATTAGAAACTGATTCTATATTGATCTAGAATAATTTCGAATGACAATAACGTAACAAGAACATACCAGCGCAGACACTCGCATATCTAATCCTTTCCTATCCATAGCTTCGTTTAAGCAAGCAACCACATCTTTTCCAGCCTGCATAGAGTTTTCCAACATGCAAGTATGGGCATGAATGTCAAAGATCAAGTCGAACTAACATAAATTACAAATTCTCCTACTTCCCAAGATTCAATCGGTTGAGTAACATGTACTGCACTATTACTAACAGCACAATGTAGATCATGGCCGTGACTTTTAAAGGTCCAAACCCCAAAAAATAGAATACAAACCGTTCCTGAGACTGCAAAACCCTTGGTCCACTTCATCAGTATTCCAGAATCAATGGATGTCTGCTTCACAGGGAAAGAAAAAGTGAATCCAATTTCCCTTTTCCTTCCAGGAGGTAAGTGAAATTTTCCACCTTCTTGTTGCGCAAAATTTGCCAGCACAGAAGCAATAAAATCAAATAGCTCCTACAGAACCAAGACATACCACATTTACAAACAAATTGCCTATGATGTAAGAGATCAAACGTTCTCATAAAACTTAAAAAAGGGGCAGACCTCAGAGGTACCAAACATGAGTTTTTCAGGAATGGTTACTTGCTCGAATTCAGTGGCGATCACGCGCTCTTCTTTGCCACCTAACTGAACCCTTAGCACCCGGAAGTTGGTTCCTCCAAGATCCAACGCATAAAACAATCCTTTCTCGTTCCTTTCAACAACATAACTCTGTTTTTCAGCTTAAATAAGAAAACCAAGTTAAAGTAAAACGAAACTAACACCTTGAAACTTTGAACAGACGTACCCAGTAGGCAAGCTATCAACGTAGCTGAGGATCATCTTGAGATCGCTACCGCCATCAACAGCAAGGCCAGCATGCATATCAGTGGACATGGAATCCGCCACGTGGCGAAGAACTGGCAGAGGAGTGGCACAGTCACTCTGTAGCTTGGTCAACATTGGAGCCACTGAAATGGTGCTAGATCGGACGGCCATCCTCGTCCGAGGCACCCCCCTCGTGGATCGTTTGATGCGGAACGACGGCGTTGCGGTTGTGGTTGCAGCGAACGACATTGCAGTTAACAAACAAAGATCAAAAACCAAAGAACGAAAGTAAAAAAGAGAAAAAGGTACAATCTTTTTAAGAGGTTGAGATGTAGAAAGAGAAAGAGAGAGCTGCCCGAAAAGTGTAGAGTTGGGTCCTAAAACTTTATTTTTATTATATTAAAAAAATAAATAATTGCACTAACAAAGTTTTTTTCCTTATTATAATAAACCGTGAATCAACTAACAACCTAACGGTTTCTTTACCTCCCAGGTGGAATTGGATAAAGAATAAAGCATAATTGGGTTTTTCCTTGAATGCAAAGACGCAATATTTTTTCTGGGGTTTGGGCGGACAAGACGATGTTGACACGACATCTCTTCTTTGTTGCTGTTCGGTCAATCCAATTTTCAGGGTGTTTTTTATTTGTTCTCTTGGGGATATTCTCATATGCGATTGAGTACACGATAAGAAGGAAACTACTGCAGATAGTGACTGAGTTTTGATTTGTACTTGGCTCATTCTTCGTATAATTTGGGCAGGGATTGAGTTCATATGTCCACTTTAAATGTTGGGGCAGTGTCGTGGGAATGTCGTGTATTGATTAGTTTTCATCCAAATTGAGTCTTAAAGAGGGAAACCATGAAATTTAATGGACTATCCTTTTTGGGATTCATTAGGAAAAGCCTAAGAGATCAAAGAGACCATTGAAAAGGGTAACTGTGATTAGAACCAATGAGAACTTGTGAAAAAAATCAGAGGAAGGAGGCCAGTTATCTGCTAGAGAAGGGCCCATCCATGTGTTAGCCAGGGGGGCCCTTCGATCCGTTGGGTATAGTTAAAGAGTCCCTCTCTCGCGCCTAATAAAATAAGAGGCAGCAAAATTTCACAAAGACCAAAACCCATCCAATCCACCCCCACCAGCTACACCTTCAAATATAAACAGAATTCCAGTGAAGTGGACGCGAAGTAACGAAGCTCCCTTCCCACGATATTTCTTTTGCTTCGCTCCCCAACTGGCCGTATCACATTCAGGCTAATTGTAATTTGTAAACCACCCTCTCCATAACCCCTTGCCAGTCTTCCTCTTCTCATATATCCTGGTTAACAGGGTTCACTCGTTGCCTACTTTCGATATTGGTTCCCTCTTTCATTTCTCTGCCAAAGGTGATGAGCATGGACGGTGAAGGGGGAGTTGTGATGATCAAGAGGGCAGAAATCGATACGAGGGCACCCTTCAGGTCTGTCAGAGAGGCCGTTGCCTTGTTCGGAGAGAAAGTTTTAGCTGGTGAACTTTATTCCGCCAAGCTCAAGGAGGTAAATTCCGACTGTTTCTTTCTTTCCCCTTTCAAATTACCCAGATAGATATTCTCTTTCTATGTTGTTTTGGTAGCCATGCTTGAGTAGTTTGATTTGAGGTTGCCACTTTGGAGCACTGAAAATGTTTCAATTCAGTCAAACAACTGGATATTGTGTTTTACCCTTTAAAATTATGTTAAGTAATTCGTTTGAATGCATTGCGGTTGATCATTTTTTCCTTAGATCAAAATTGCAAACAGTTATGTCTGCTTTTCTTGCATGCTAGATCAAGTAACTGTTTCTACTGTCCCTAGATATGCTTGCTTGTGGCTGAGTGCAAGTGTTAAAATTAAGCTGTGGTGCTCCCTATGGTTTTTGGCTTTATCATGTGATGGCATACAGGTGTAAAAATAACTTATTCGGGTATAAAATAATAGAATATAATAATAATTAGGTTGTTTAAGCTTTATTAAGGAATCAATCTCTGACTCTTGATGAAGATATCTCCATTCCCCTTCTAGAATATCTGAACATATTGTTAATACTTTAGAAAGGGAGTATTATCCAGCAAGCAAGCAAGTACCTACTCTGTCTAGTCTATCAGTTTCCATGGAAAGGATCGGTAGTCTTCTAAATTCATCAATCTCTGGGAATGTTCTCTCTTCTCAAGTAACTAATTTACTAAGTTTATATCTGACAGATGCATGGTGAAGCGAGTGGAACTGGTCCTTCCAGGCTGGGAACTGTGGCAGCTGAGCTCGAGGAGACAAAACATAACCTTCAAAAGGCCAGAGAAGAAAGTATGCTTATGGCGAATTGCCTCTCTTCTCTTAAAGAAGAGCTTGAACAAACAAAGAGGGAGCTCCAGCAAATGAAGGAACGAGAATCCGAGAAACTGATGATGGAGTTTGAGATTGAAGATGTCAAGATTGTCTCAGACTCCACAAAATTCGAAGTCAAGAAAACACAAACATCTAATGAAGAAGGAACAGAGTTTCAAAAGAAGAGATACGTGACATTCGCAAATCCACCTTCTTTGGCTCAAGTCATTGTTCCACAAGGTGTCGAGAAACTCGAGAGACACCCTTCACTCAGAAAGAAGAAGAAGAAGCCATTGATCCCTCTGATTGGAGGCATATTTTCCAAGAAAAAAGGAAGCCCAGAAGTTGCATTGCCGAGAAGTCCCTGAATTAATTCCATAGTTCGAACATAATACTTTCAGTTCCAACAAATAATTATCAACTGAATTTTACTCGTTCTTTTTGTCAAGTTCCATATTTCTTTTCAGTTTCTTTTGTATGCACTTCTAGCAGCACACCGCATAAGCAGGCTGTGGATGTTTTATGAGAGAGTCGTGAAATAAAGTTCACACAGATCATTTCATTTTCTACCTTGTGGCAAATTTCCTTACCAATTGCTCCCAGTTATACTCATAATCTGACTTAACCTGTAAAAACTCCAAACACCAAAGCTTAGAATGAGGAAGAACGGGTACTAACTGCTAGGCTACCGGCTTTTGTAATTGTTAAAAATCGTCAGATCGACATATGGGTGCAATCAGCTTACAATTATTAGGAGCTTGCGTCGGGGTCCGGGGAGGGCAATCACATATCTTGTTGCCGCTATCAGTGCTTGAATGTAGTTTCTGTATGGTCCATAAGAGGGTGAGAACAGATACTCCAGAGGCCACATTGATTAGATTTGAGGACCATTTATTTAGTTACAGTAATAATACAAGAGACAGACACCAACCCAAAATAAACATCAGCAGCCCCGGGCTCAGAGTTAACGAACTGGCCCACCCTCATAGTTGCTTAACTAGCACATAACATCCTCCTTTCCCTGTACATAAACTCTGCCATCTACCATTTTACTTGCCCAAAATCAAAATGATAAATAACAATGACTAAAAATCTTCTATCAGTTTTCAAAGGAAAGGAATGGGTTTGAGAATTGACAGCGAAATACTGATTTATTCACTTTCATTTTTGTATTAGGAGGAGGGGGAAGGACTCAAGTAGCCCAGTTGGCCCATTAAAATGTTTGGGTCCAAGAAGTGGTTAAACTCTTTAGCCTCTGCTTGGAGCCTCGGGCCGTAGGAAGCCTCAAGAAACCTGATGGAGATCAAAACAAACAAAAACATTTTCACATGAAGATTATCCTCAATGTGCAAACAGAGAACAAACATTCCAAGCTTCCAATGTCTCTTTTCTATCGTAGATTCGTAACCCACGAAGGAAGGGAGTAATCAAATACTTTCAAGAACCTGCTATGTATTGTAAAAAGAAAGAAAGGAAAGAAACTTCAAAGTAAAAGACAAGAAAATGTAATGGAGGGGAGTAGCAGCCAAGGTTATAATTTGATGATCAAACCAAAACATCGGATTTCCGACCATCCATAATCCCCTCTTGGGATGACTTGTTAAAGAACTCAATGCAGTCAGCAATGGCCTCGGTGTAGTGCGAATGGGACGAGTAATACGAGCTGCATGAAGTCTTTGGCGGATCGAACCTGTCGCAGTTCGTTTGCTTGGGAGCCATGCTGGACGTGCCAGAAGATCCGCCAGAAGGAAGAGAAAATATGAGCCGCATAAGAATCTTCCGGAAACGGTTAAAGAGCTTCATTGCAGAGAAGTTTAACTTGGGAGAGAGAGTGCTGGCTTGAGCTTGAGGGGTATGGTGTCGGTCTAGGGTTGCACAGCCCCTTACTTCAATGGCAAAGCTCTCTCTTTGAGGCCTGTACATTGTTAAATTTGTAGTAACGGGATTGGTCTCTCTCTCTGGTTTGTCTTGCCAGATGCCCTCCGGGAAGTGTACTGCTATCATGTGTGTCGTTTGATTGTGAAGATATAAAAAGGGCGAGGTTCTCAAAAGGTATGTGTTTATTCTATTTTGGAAGGCTCAAAGTGCATATTGAGAATGGAAAAAAGATGTTGGCAAAGACCATGTGCCCAAATCATTTGTATTGGGCTTCCCTTGTCCTCACAATGCAGTTTGTTTATTCCCAAGTTCCTTTGATTGATTATCTTCAACTACAAGCAGGAGTCCAAGAAAAATAAGACGAGGCACTCATTAATCAACTTTCAATTTATAACCTTCTAATTGATCCGAGGACCACATAGATGAATGAATTTCATTTGCAATTTAACATTCAAGCCAAAGGGAAAAGGAAGTTAAATTTATAGCTGAACTAAATAATATTACCCAATTTTTCCTTTTCCATTTAAACAGGGCAGGCGGTTTATTAAAACTAATATTGCTTGTCTACTTTTCTATCAAAAATATATAAACATTGCTTTGTCTACTATGAGTCATCTGAAGTAAGCCAATTCATGCACAATGCACTTGGAGAGTTTAAAAGGCAAGGATTACAAGTGCTGGTGAATGATGAGTGACCCTCCTTGTCCCATAAAAACAATAAAAATTAAAGAAAAAACCCTTTAAAAAGGATCTTTAACCTATGACCAATTGAATATTTGTGGGGCACGTAGAAGGAATCAAGCTCATACTCTGAATAATACTGTCTCTTCCAAAGTAATTATTCACTTTTACTGTCTTGATCATTGATGGAAGTACTTTAAAAATCTTCCACTAAAACATTTTCATCCCATTCTTCTCTCAAATCCTCAGTTCTAGCTCCCCACTTAAAGTGGTTGTTGGCTCCAGACATGCCAAAAATTCTACCATGTTTCTTTCATGTTCCTTTGGCGGCCTTAGAACAAGCTATGATCATTCATTGATTAGGCAAAAGTTTGTAAAGCTAAACAACAAAATCCGTTGATGAGATTTCTTAGCCAATTCTAAGCTAAAGAATTTGTGGTCCTAACCAAGCTAAATTCATAGTTTAGCTCCTCTCCGTACATGGACCAATCACTAAGGTTCTAAGTCCAATGAACAGGAGGGAAAGGAAACCCAACCCCCACATTTGAAAGAAGTTAAAATTTGGAAAAGAATGGAACATGATGGGATTGGGAAGAGTTTCAGATGACATCATTAAGAGTGGAGGCTTAGGATAATGATCTGTTAAGACATACATGATTGTGTCTCGTACTTGCATTCTTAAACTAAGAGGTGGAACAATCATGAGGTTTACCACATTCCTGTCAAGTTTTATTAACAATCAAGGAGAAGAATGAAGATTAGTTTTTCCCCCTTGTATGTTGGGCTTAATTGTTATCTTGTTAATTGACATTCAACAGATTTTGGTTAAGCAGACAGGGAGACGAAGCTTGAACACGACAAAAGAAGGGAAAAAAAAAAACTTAATCCCATGCTAATTGGACCTCTAATGAGCCTACTTTTGGGTCTGAAGGACCCGAACTCAGGTATCATGGGTTGAGCTTTGAGCTTGATTGCAGTTATAGGTTTAAAAGTCCTGGTCAAGATTGGTTGGCCAAGCCTGATAGAATGGATCCACAGCCTTTTTCAACTTAACTAATTTGTTTCGTCACTTTCTACCCTTTGGATACCTCCTCGAACATCAGGATGTTGGGAAAAGGGTACAAACCTCATCTTTATAACGTTACAACAATGACAGGTGAAACAGGATGTCTAGACTTTTGATCGTCGTGGCTCAGATACTCTACCAGTGCCCTAGCCTTTGCCTTTCATGTATCAGATAAAAAGTTCTTGTAACAACTCAGCTGTTTAATATCAGAAAGCATAAAAAGTTGAAAACCCAAGATATGAACCGGGATTGGAATAAACTTATGCAGCAAAAGATGCAGAAATTTGGGGTTAAAAGATGCCTAATCATGTGTCTAAATCAGAGCTGAAACTTCGAACTGCAACACTATTACATTATCACTCACCAATACCACGTCAATTTGACCATCGCAGCAACATCAACAAGGCCAATGTCATGTCAGTAATTTTAATGAAAAAAAAATTAACAACGTCGATGATTAAATTCATTTATACGAATTATAGTAAAAAAATTAAATCTAACATAATAATAAAATAAAAACATTAAATACAATTTTTTTTCTCTTCCAATAATTTCGTGTTAGGTTAGCCCATCTAGCATTTCTGTCCAACCAAAACACCGAACCATCCATAATTAAATTAATTCATTACCATTATAAGTTTCCATCATTCTTCTTATTCTATGTTCAAATTAATTAAATAATTCCAAAACCATAAGGGTCCGTAATTATCTATTCGACTTTTATATCATTCGCATAAGCAATAGCAAAACTAGAATAGACGCTAATATAGTAATATGCCTCTGTTCTTAGCAGGCCAACAAAATCTATAACAATTAAGTAAAGTCCTAATTAATTACTCATTCTAATTAAGTACTTGAAAATGAATTGGTAGCTTTCACCGACGACCCTGAAAAGGACCCATGGCACAATCATCAACCTGTCAAAGCTCTACTTAATTACGACAAAGTCAAAATTAAATTTGATTTGACTGATAGGAACCTTCTCATTACATGAGCATGGATGACCCCCCAAACTTAATATATAATTTTTAATGTGCAAGATTTTCATTAATCTCAACAGAGATTACATTGATTAAATACTTATTAATTTAATAATTTAATCCGTACCTGTAATGTTACATTATTATAATTACAATATAAAATTCATTTGCTTTGAAATCCGAACACTTGAAACAAGAAGAAAGCAATGAATGTGCATATGCTCAAGCATGTGTCTGCAATTATCGTCAGTCCACTGTGCTTTTTGTAATCAAGCAAACCCATCATCCCTCGGGCCTCACCTCGACCAGGCGTTGTCCCCTTTCCCCTATCCTTGCTTAGTTGCATGGTCAAAGTCCGCCAAGATCCCCACTCTTTTTTTTTTCCTTTACTTTTGCAATTATTCCAAGATAATCTCGCGTGGGTCTTAATAATGCCTGTCCAACTCCTTTCATATTCATGCCCCTTTCAACTTAATATCAAAACTTTCAAGTACAAAAACGTTTTCCATAAAAAAAAAAGGAATTGGGTATTACTCAATTTACATCGAAATAATTCAATTTCAGTTATTTTTTATTTTATATTTAATTCAATCGATTTTTAAACTTTAAAATCAAACCAGCATTAATTTTAATAATTTCAATTTGATTAAATATGCTGAGGGGAGTGGCATAGAAATGTCGGACTTGGGGTTTAAAGTTCGGTACCACAAACCCACCAAGAGGGCACAGTTTTTAGGTGAGTGAATTAAGACGGTGAAAGGTGTAAATGGGAGATGACACTTCAATGACTTTAAACCTCACTCTTTAAAGAATTGAAAATTGCCGTTGCTTTGTCTATTTATAGCACACTGTCTTCATCAATGGTTTCAGTGTCTTTAATTTTAAAAATGTGAGCCAAAGTTTACCAACTGGATTAAATGTTTTTATTACTCTCAAATATTAAATTTCGCCAAACAGATTTATCGATCAGGCGCGCGTGCACAGTTGAGCTAGCAACATTAAAAAAGAGAGAGACAGAGAGAGGTTTTGATCTCGTGTGGACCAACGTAAGATCAAAATTATGTACAGGGTTTAAGGTGGATCGTTTGATTTTAATCAGGTAAAGATGCTGATGATATTTGACTTCAAATGAGTCAAGATTCAAGAGCTTTGTAGATGACTACGAAACAAGGAAGGATGGCCCTGGGATTGAAGACGACTAACTCCTCTAGATTGGAGTAGACGCCGGCGTAAGCAGCTAGGGAATCGTACGAGCCAGCCGATACGCTGCTATTATCCTCCTCCAACGGCGCATCATCCGTCACGCGCTTCACCCTTCCCGCGATCACGCGGCAAACCAGCATTGCCCTACGTCCGTCTTTACAATTAAGTGAATCGTGGGCCCTACCGCTACTAGCCGTAGTGCGGACTCCTTTAAAATCTGCGACTGCGGCGGATCCGCCTTTGTTCTGGAACCCTTGTCTGATTATGGTGCAGACCCCGCAACCCGGGACCGCGCCGCACAAGCTGGACGATCCACGCGCTCCGAGGGAGCACGTCAAGGTTGTGCAATGGAAACGGAGGAGCTCGTTGCCGTCAGCTGCACACCTGGGGTTCTTCCTGGTGCTATTTAGTGCACGTGTCTTCACCGCGTCGCGGCAGTCCTCGAACCGTTGGATGGTGCGCTGGGTGTTGTGGACTTTTAGTATCCGTTCGATCTTACAGATGGGGTTGTCCTTCTTTAGCCAGCTGGATTTGAAGATAATCTCCACAATGTTCCGGCCCGAATCCTCTGGGCCCAACTCCGACACTACACCAGCAAACATCAATAGAACCCGAATTAAATTTTTTCTAAAGGAACTTTTGTTTTCATTAATGGGAATATTAATTCGACTCGTCGGTGGGGTCACGGTCCTCGCAAACCGTGCCAAATTTAGCGTTACAGGTGGGGGAGTAAAATGCACAAATGCAAAGGTGCCACGTCATTGTCAGAGTCCATTCCTACATCTACCAAACAGACAGCTGTGACAATTAACAGCAGTAAATGAATTGTGGTGATTGCCGATGCAAGATTTACGGCAATCAAAAAGTGAATGTTTGTTAAAGCAAATGTAAGAAAATTACTTGGTTTAGTCAATTTTGTAAAGTGAAAAAAAAGTAGTTTGAAATAATTGGCAAAACCATTTGACTGTAATAATTAGTCGTTCATCATGTTATAAACTAGTAATATTAGTTCTTGTTTTCTATTGCATAGAAAAGAAGTGACACTTTTTCTTTAGAAAGTTTGTAACTTCGGATTTGAGTTTCAATATTAAGACAAAATGAACCAAAAAGAGGACAATTAAGATATTCAAAGATAAAAGGATAAAAAAAAAGCAGCCATGCAATCAAGTAAAATAAAACAACTTTTAATGTCTAAACAATAAAATAGTAGTAATTACTGTATAATAATTCAGGCAATTTATGGTATGTCTAAACTAATTAACTAGCAGATAAGCTTAGAGTTAATATAGATGTATGAAAATGTGAAAAGAAGAAAAAGCAGTACCTGCATGGCGAACAGCTTGATGAAGCTCCAAGCTTTCGATCTTTGGGAAGACCTCTCCGCACTGTGAGCAGGCAGAGATAGTTGTTCTTGAAGATGGATACCTGAAAAAAAAAATACATTTTCCCTCATATTTTCTTAAATAAAGAAGCAAAATCTAACAGAAAATAGGGAAATTAAATTAAGCTATACATACCTGCTGGGGTCAACGATCATGTGGCACTCATAACACCCAGAAAGCTTCCTGAATTGCATAGCTCTTGATGAAGATGAGGTCGTGTAGGTGGTGCTAGTGTTGGATCTTGTCGACCCTGATAACGACCGAGTTGACGAGCCATTTGCAGCTTTGCGTCTCAGCAACCCGGTTTCTTGACCCACCGTGCTGCTCTCGGGTGAGTTATCAGCCCTGTGAACAACCCTTGTGTTGCCATGAACAACGTCCCTGAAGCTGCAGATAGAGTTGCAGGAGGAACCAAGCTTTGAGTACCCATGGTGGTGAGGAGGGTTGTTCTTTGAAGGGTCGTGAACTTTCGACCCTTCGACCTGTTTGCAGGTGAGCAAGTTCTTGATTTGGTCCCATGACGACGGTTGCTTTGGCTTTTTCTGCTTTCTCCTGCGCTTGGTCGACAGTTGTTTCTTGGGCCCTGCCTCCTGCTCCGGTAAGAAAGTGAGTATAGCCATAAACAACAAAGCAAGGAGATAATAAAATACTACAAGAGTAGAAGATTTAGCTATCTCTTTCATAAAAGAGAGGAGCTTTTGAAAAAACTTGTAAGAGTTTCTTTTCTTTGTGGGCAGATGGAGAAGGATCCGAGATGGGTAATAAGGAGGCAGAGTGTGGATGGTGGGAGTGGGGTCGCTGGTTATTTATTTCATTTCTGTTCTTCACTTTGTGATTTAACTCTCTGCTGCTTGGTGCTGTTGCCTTTGTACAAGTGCTTACCTTTGGACCACTTAATTATAAATCCCGACGTGACGGTTGATCCATTGATCGATGGACTGGGTCAATGGAAAAAGTAGTTTAATCAAACGGCTCAGCACTGTTTGAGTGCATGGCCGGCCCTCTTTCATGTTATGTGTTTGGACCGTTACGATGCCTTGGCTGGAGTACTTGTCTAGGTACTTGCTGTGTTGCATTGGGCATGCAGTGTTCTTAACCTTTGCACTTGTTTAGTTTGATTCTTTGATCTCGTTTTTGTACTTGGAGATTCACAGTACCTAATTTTGGAATTGGGTTTCTAATATCTAAGACGTGGAGTAGCTTTAACAATTAGAAAAAAAGGGGAAGGGGAAGGGGAAGGGGAAGGGGAAGGGGAAGGTGGCCAATTAGGTTAGTTGCTGCAGCATAATCATGTAGAAACGGGGGTCCAGATTCCAAAAGTTAGCAAAAGAAAAAGAGAATGAGCCAAAGAGAACATCACAAAAGAACGCAGAAAGAAGAGATTGTCCCGTGGCAATTTGCGTCTTCCAATGTCTCTCGCTAATCCAATTTGCGGTGCACATAATCAACGATGAGCCCCCGGCCCCCCTAATATAATCTCCACCAAGGAGCTTTATATCCCGTTTGGACGAACCAATCCAAGATGGGCTAGGTCACTTGACCCCTATTGACTAACTAGCTAACCTCAAGAGTCAAGACATGGCTCCCAACCTGGCCGTAGGGCTCACAGATTGACTGACTCGCTAAGAATATTGCACTGAAGACTTCTGATAGAAGTATTTTGGGGGGGTCTCGAATGATTGTCAACATGATATTTAAAGCCAACTTTGCTTCAGCACTTCCTTTAGTAAAGATTAATTTCTATTCAATTTGAGGTTTGAAGTTTGATCATGGTTGGCCGTGAGTTAGATTAAGACTCGTGCATGGCAGTGTGAAGTGAGAGTGTGAGACCACCCTATTTTCATCACAACAATAAATGCTGTGCGAGCATCCAAACAAAAGCTGCAAAATATGAACGGGAACCGAGTTACAGATATCCAGTAGAGGAGTCTAGCAGCCCATCTGTTCAACTCTAATGAATATAAATTAACTTATTAGAAACAAGCATCTTTTCCGAGAGTTGTTGGAACTCAGATACAGATTTGGCCAACCATTTGCTCAAATGAAAACTAAAAAACAGTAGAGGAAAACAATGCTGTGTCCCCTTGTCTTGAACCAGTGAGGGAACCAGACCACTCCTTATCTGAACCACTAATAAAAAACACCAAGCAAACTAACAAATCCCACACAAAAAGTAATTAACAAAAAGAAGGATTCCTTTGCAAGTACTACTGAAATAGTATTACATTATACATACAAAAATACCTAATCACTACAAATATTTCCTCCCTGCAGGCTTCACATTTCCAAGCTTAATTTTTTCTTTATTTCGTGACCACAAATTAATTTCCAATTATGAAAAGGAAACCAAATCTCAATTATTATATTGGGTTAGCAAGGAGAAGTTTACACGTATGTTCTACAGACGTCTAAAAGAAGAAACTAGCATCCAATCAGTTTCGTATCTCTCTGTTACTCTAGTTAGCTGTTATGGATTAAACCTGAAGTGTTGGAATTTTATTTGGTGGAGTGGTTTGAGTAGGGCTATAATGCTAGAGGGATTGTGATTCAAGCACATTAGCCCATGTGCAACTTGGGGTTTCCTTGGCTCATATGAGTTGGCCGATCATGTTCTAATTTATCTGCACATATGGAGATAGATAAACCAAGTTACAAGGTTTGCGGTTGTCACATAGGCATTACTGTTTATATAGTTGAAGTTGACCTAATCACTGATCTCACCTAGAGATAGATATTTGGTGGAATTAAAAAATTAATCAAATCTATAAAATTATAATTATATATCAAATATTGAAATAATCAAAATTGATTTATAGATCGTTAATGATAGGTAATTCAATCAATTTGTTATAGATTTTCAACAACGAAATAATCAAATAATTAATTAAAATCAAAACCAAACAAATTAAATAAAATTAAACCAAACTCAATTGATTTTTTCCGTTAGAATCCAATAATGTTCACTCCTATTTCATGTGTTTCTGGCTCCCCCATAATTGGGCTTCAAAGGAACCGGTAGGACTTCAAATGAAGGTAGCCCAATCCAAAAATATTCATGAAATAAATATACCTCGTCCTTCAAAGGCTCATAAAATGGGCTAACCGTTATAGGAATTATAGGGCCGCCCCTGTTTTCGGCCCAATTTGGACTTTGATGGTCGGGTATTGGGCTCGCTCAAGGATTCAGATCCAACATCATTCATTCTGCGTTACTTTTCACACCCCTCATTCTATATTTAAACCACTAATAAATAAAACAAACACCAAGCAAACTGACAAACCTCACTCGTTTTAAGTTATTTTCACTTCTCTTTATCTTGAACCACTGAGGAACTAGATCACTCCTTATCTAAATCACTAATAAAGAAAACAAACACCAAGCAAACTAACAAATCCCACACAAAAAGTAATTAATAAAAAGAATGAATCCTTTGCAAGTACAATTGAAAATTTATTCCATTATACATGCAAAAATATATAATGATTACAAATATTTCCTCCCTGCAAGCTTCACATTTCCAAACTTGATTTTTTCTTTATTTCATGACCACGAATTAATTGCCAATTATAAAAAGGAAATCAAATCTTAATTATTATATTGGGTTAGCAGTTGGAAGTGTACATGTATGTTTTACATACGTTTGAAAGAAGAAATTAACATCTGATCAGTTTCCTCTCTTTATTGACTGTTATGTTGATCAATAATTTAATCAATTCGATTATAAATTTTAAAGAATGAAATTGTCAAATAATTAATTAAAATCAAAATCAAATAAATTAAATCGAATTACCCAAATTCAATTGATTTATTCCCTTAGAATCAATTTTGTTCACTCCTAATTTTATGTGCTTCTTGCTCCCTCATAATTGGGCTTTAAAAGGACCGACAGGACTTCAAATGATGTAGCCCAATCCAAAACAATTAATGAAATAAATATTCCTAGCCCTTAAAGGAGGATTGGCCCATTTTAAGAATTATTGGGCAGCCCCTGTTTTCGGCTTTATTTAGATTTTTTATGGTCACGTATTGGGCTCATCCAAGGATTCAGATCCAACATCAAACAAAAACACAATCGTCGATTCTTCATTGCTCTGTTTAGCGGTTAAAACCTTGAACTTAAACCCTAGACGTTAAGGTTTTATATGCTTTCGACGGGCAAGTTGGAATCTTTAACTCCTTACAGAGTTAGATTATGTTCTACGAACACCTGAATCCTTAGCAACAGAACTTTTTGTACCTTCTGTTTTTTTTTCGTAAAATTTAATTCTTTATCCTTTTAATTTAACCGCGGCATTTCTGTTTAAAATAAAGGATCCAACATGTCCGAATATAAACCTCAATCGGATTCGATTCAAAATCCTAGAGTGACATGGGAAGGTTGCAGCGTATTGCTCGACATCAACGACGGTGATCGCCTTGTTTTCGCGCGTCTCTCTGCCGGCTCGTAAGCTCAAAACATTTGCTTTACTGATTGTCATANTCCGTGCTTCCAGGTCAGTCATCCATAGAAATTGGAACTCCCGTGGAACTAAATCTTATGTTAGAAATATTTTTAACTTATTTTCTGGTTATGCATTATTTGTACAGAATCAAACAGTTTTTGCAATTAAAGCTCCAGAAAATACTTATATTGAAGTTCCTGATCCTGATGAGGTGAGTGGTTTGGTGAAATGGGTTTTAAACATCTATAATGCATTAGAATTTGATTGGTTAGCTGCATTTATTCATACTCAGGATATTGGTTTTCCACAAAAACCAATGCAAAGGCAGTATAAAATGATTATCAGAAGTCATATGGGACCAATTGATTTGTACCTCCTGAGGTACGTTTATTATGTAATTTCAATTACTTGAATTTATTTGGCTTTTTTTCATAGAATTCTTTATCCCCACCCCCTTCTGCTGCATGCTTTTACTATTTAACATTGTTCAATAACTGTTATGTTCTTGATGGTTGTAGCAAATATGAAGGTCAAGTTGAGGATACAACTGTCAAGCAGGCCAAATCAGTGGATGCATGTAGTAGTTATGGGCTGTTGTGTGGAGTGGAACGTTCGGAGCTCTCTTCAGAAGAGAAAGCTAGTCAAAACAATTCTTCTAAAACAGTGAATTTGGTTTTCCCTGAAGCATATGGGATTCAGAAATTAATTCCTACAGTCAGTGAAGTAAGTCTATTTGAAAGCTTTGCAGCACTCTTTTTAAGTTCTTTTTCCTTTTCTTGGAAATCATATATGTGTATGCAGTATGCGGAAGGAAATTCAACTGACTTGCTTCATATTTTATCCATCTTTAGCAGGCTGATGATGATTACGGGTTCCTATCAGACCCGGAAGTCAGCATCACAGTCTTGTGGGACACGTAGGAGTTAGGAGCTTTTAATTTTTCACAATTTACTGAATTTTTTTTACTGGAATCTGGTTGGTGCAATCAGAATGGTTTGAAGGTCTATCTGACAGGAAAACCAGTGGATGCTAATCTATACTGCTCTCTAGTCTATCTGACAGGAAAACCAGTGGATGCTAATCTATACTGCTCTCTAATATAACAGAAAAGGAGACTCGACTGCAGTAGGAGATCGATCACTCTCAAGATGAATGCACCAACAACGGTGCTGCATTAGTTTACCTATAAGCACCACTTTGGGATGCTGTCCCAAATGGAAATGAGAGGCAGTTAGCTTACATTGAACATGACATTACTGACATTGTTTCTTGACCACAGTTTTAGGTGTAAATTTCATAGCTACAGCTTACTCCTTCAATGAAACTGATGATTCTTGAGCCAATGAGGTCTCATGTAATCTTCTGCTACATCCAAGCGTATACAGCCAGGATCAATTTCTTAATGAAATAGGATAGAATATTTCTATTTTTGGAATAACAGTATATACTTTATATTATATTTTTTATCTCAAAATCATTTAGATAATCGATATATTTAGTGATATTTATTAAATGTTTTTGGCACCACTTTTTATCAGAATTTTTTTACTACATAGTTAAGAAAAATATTATCATTAATGTATTGTTCTCTTGAATTTGGTGAAAATAACGTATTAAATGCAAAATATGTTTTTTAAAATAATATTTTAATTATCTTTAATTAATGCCTATTGGAACACTTTGATCGGATCTTGAAATTAAAAAAGATTTAAAAAAAATACAGGGTGGCATGAAATTTTAGCAAGAGAACTGGAGTCAAAGCCCAATAGGAGTAAATAAAAAAGCCCAAATTTGGCCCAGAATGCCTAAAAGGAGATTGAAAAGCTCAATAAGAATGAGGAAAAGCCCAAAATAGGCCCACAATACCTCAAAGGCCTATTGAAGAGCCCACTCTCGAGGAAACAGAAAAACTGCTGAAATCGTCTTTTCCTCCAATCTTCTCAGTTGTCTTCTCTCCTCTGTTGTAGGGTTTACGAGGAACTGGTAGCAATCTCGTTTCATTCTCATCTTCCTGAACAATCTGAACCTGCACTGTGTTTCCTGAAGATCGGGGAGTCCGGTAAGGAAGCGCAGTTTCACTGGAATTATTTTCTGTTTAATTTCACGGTTCGTATCTGTACCGGATACTGATGAAAGCAAATTGGGGTTTGGATTTTGAATTAATCGTGCTTCATGCTCGAAATGCGACGTAAACATCATTTACTTGGTGGTGAATTGGTATTTTGATGAATGCATTTATCTGGATTCATATGTAATTTAATTTTTGAAATGATTATTCTAATTTATAATTTATAAGTTAATTTCCATTCGGTTCACCATTTGTTCTCATTTTCATTGTCTCTCATTTCTGTTTTTCCCTCTATCTTTTTTCTTCATAATTTTAGTATTAGAAACATGATCAGAGGCTGATCAATATGTTTGTACGTTGTAGAAGCATGGCCGACATCATTTGCCAATGGGTAATTAACTGCTTATTGATTCCTATTTGCAGGGTGGCATTAGCTGACAATCTATGCACTCGCCAACGAGATCATTTGGGTCACAGATTAACTCAGGGTAATGATTACTAAGTTTCTGAAGTGTTTGTTATACATACATGATAAAGAATATTGCTTTTAGATCAAATCTCAAATATGTGATATCCCATCTGCTTAACATATAGTATATTGGAATATGTCTTTTGCTAATAGGTATTTAACTACGAAGCAATGTAAATTATTATGCTTAAAATTTCTCAACTACATAAGCACCACAATTTTGTTTATGGCAAGCACCTTAAGCGATGAATTGATGATTCATGGCTTTATCAGTAAGGTAGTTTGTAATATTCATGCTGATTGGAGTTACTATTCAATTTGAATGTGTGTATATTGTAGTTGTGGATGGATACTGAAGCCGGACAGCCAAAACAGGAGCGCTCAAGAACAAGGTGGACGGCATCCCTTGATAGGATATTTGCAGACTTGGTAGTGAAGCAAATTCAATTGGGAAACAGACCAAACAATGTTTTTGATAAGAAAACCTGGAATAACATACGTGATGAATTCAACCAGCAAACAGATCTCAACTTCAATAATAATCAGTTGAGAAAGCACCTGGATGTTCTGCGAACACGCTTCTATAACCTGAAATCAGCTTATGATCAAAATGACTTTGCAGGCATGGAGGATTCCTGTTGCATCGGGTTTGACCTGTGGGAAGATATTGGGGTACATTTCCTTTTCAGCTTGTTGAATGCTTGTTTGGACATTTTTATTGTGTGTTCCTAAATATTGTCTTTACAGGCACAGCCTAGGCCTGAGCCAGTCAAAATCAAGGACTGCCCCATATATGAGCAACTATGCACAATATTCACTGATTCATCTGCTGATGGGAAATATGCCCAATCAAGTCACTTTGAGGGATTGGATAAAGCTGTTGCAAATGATACCGGAGGCTTAACTTCATGTCCAGAGGGAGGGTCTACACAACCTGATTATCCATCAACCTCAAAATTAGCACAAAACAACCCATTGCCAGAAAAGTTAACTAAGAGTATTGCAGAGAGAAAAAGAAAACGACCATCTGAGACACTATCTTCTTTGGATCAGAGCAGAAAGGATGAAGAAATGTCTGAGGCTATGGCAGGAGCCATGTTAGATATGGTTGCTGCTTGGAGGTCAAGGAGGACAACTGCCACAAAACGGAGTGATGACAAATTTAGCATAACTAATTGCATTAAAGCATTGGACGAGATAGAAGACATCGAAGATTGGCTCTATTTTGCAGCTCTAGACCTCTTTGAAGATTCCAGTTTAAGAGAAATCTTTATCTCTCTAAAAGCTGGGAAGATTAGGTTGACATGGTTGCAAGGGAAGTGTGGCAAACCCGGGACGTCCCCTGTCTAAGTTAGAGGCTGAATCTTTGGCTTTTTTGAAAGTGTAAAGATCTTTTATACAATTGTTCACTTTTAGGGAGCTAGTTTGTTCATACATTGGCTACATAGTACATATTGATAGATTAGATGTTCTAATTATGCCATTACCAATGTGCAAAGGCGCGTATATACATGTAATTTTGCAAATAGCGAAATTGTGCTTTTGCATTGGCTGGCAATTGAATATTGTCAGTTTGTAGATTTCCAAAGGGTCATCTTCTAACTCGATGATTCTAAACACAAACGAGCCGTCTGCCGCCAAAAGTCATGCATATATCAATAAGCTCATCAGAGTTAAGAGCAGTTGAAAAGTGGATTCTCATCTCTCCATGATCGAAGCTAAAGGAAGTAAAACAATTAAGATCCGTTCAGCAATTGAAAAATAATTGATTGAGTGAATATTTTTTCAATGTAAAATATTTTATAAAAAAAAATTAATATTTTTGATAAATTATCAGAAACATGTTTTATTATTTTGATTATCTCGTATAAAATATTTTCGTATCACCAGTGGATTTATTTGGACATTAAAGATGATAAATAAAAGTTAATTACAAAGCAATTGTAATTAACAATTTTCATATCATGATAATTGGTAAATTCAGTTTAATTACTTATTTTATTTTTAATATTCTCAATTTAAATTTTTTTTTTATTAATAATTCTCATGTCTTAATCATTTTTTGTTGAAAGCAACAAAACAAGGATTTGATTAAGCATTTAAGGTTAGTTATCATTTATTTATTTAGGGATTGCTTGATTGCTTTCCTACAAATTATGTTTTTTTTTCTTAGATTCTTGTAGACAATTACAATTTTTTATTTGGAGATTGCTTCCTCGCATTTAATTTTTGTGATTAATTTTAGAAAATTATTTCTCCATTAAATTGTTTGTTGATAGCTTTTAATATTTTTTAGAGAATTGTTTTAATTATTATATTTATTAATTTTTATTTGTTGTTAAGTTTATCTAGAAATTGAAATTATTGTTATTATTAAATTATTGAAGATTATACTAATTAATTTTTTAAGTATATTATTAAAATTGATTGTTTAAATAATTTTTAAAATTTATTTATATATTTTTGATACAAACTGTTTTCATCTAAAGTTACTTTTATTTCTATTAAACATAAAACTTTTAGTATGATTGTATTATAGATATTATTCATCTTAAACGCGAAATTCTGACTGCGTTAAAGCAAATATACCCTTGCTTCATCATTGTGACATGCACCGAATTGGCAAATGGGGAGAGAAAAGAAGAGTGAAAATCCACGGTGAGATAATATGCAATCAGCACCATGAACAACATCGGTTGAGACTCTCGTCACAATTCTTCGATTAACAATCTCCTCAGTGAGAGAACAATTTATCCCTCCTCCAAAACTAGCAAGTTGTTCCACTAATTAAGTACATCAGAAAGTAAAAAAATGTGACAGAAAAATAGAATGCAAAAAAAAAAAAAAATTTGTACTGTAAATAGAAAAGGGTTTTACAAAGTATATAAGGTGCCTGGTTGTTTATTCGAATTCACCCCGTTCATGTTAATCACCATCTAGTCAAATCCAAAACCATCGCCGGTGCTTCTTGTAGGACTTCAGTCATCATCTTTGAATTCCCTGTTGAAAAACAAAATACAGAATCATTCAAACAATCGTGTACGATCTGGCTTTCCTTGTTATTGGGTATTTCTTTTATCAACCGAACACTACACTTTTGAAGCAAAATTGCCCGCTGGTTAAGCTATCAATGTCTGAGCAATGAGCATTATTTCCCATTCTTATGACAGATTATGCTGGTTAACCCATGGCCCAATTACATAACCCGAGCATACTTGCTGTCTGAGTTTGACCCAAGGGAAAAAGACATACCTGCGATCAAGATACCGAGGTTGAATCCCGCTGCCTTGGCAAGTAGTGCATGTTAAAGAACCAACACCTTCACAGTTAATGCATTTCGAGACTTCTTTCTCATCCCCACCAAGCTCTACACTTATCGTCCCACTTCCCATACAAAATCTGCACCTCTCTGGACCATCACGAAACTTTGAATTACTCTAACATGACACTCCATGAAGTCCCAAAAATGGTTTACAGAAATTATAATACAATTAGACTTCGAAGTTTGTAACATATATATCTTCTTTACTACGTTTTTCTCTGTATGATTTCTCTTGAATTGTGCTTAGTTCGATTGTTATACTTGAGAATGAATTACTTACGGGCGCCGGTGCCATTGCAAGGGAAACACGGTTGGGTGTTTTCTCGCTTTGCCTGCAAAATAAATTGGCCTCCTTTTTGTTTTCAAAAGAAACCCAAAAGAAAACTACATTACTAAAATAACTCATTCATGTTAAGAAAAGAGTTGAAATTACAGCGCTATCGATTTGAGACTCGTAGAAGATTGGGATGCCGATCCCAACCGCAACGCTGACAAGCCCAACCGACACTGCTACTATCTGAAAACAGAGCTTTCTTTCAATTACTCCTGGGAATCGTTTCAAAATTACATAAACAGTTAAAGGACAGAAAAGGAACCGTGTTCTGATCAAGATCGACGGCTCTGATGCATGGATAAGACGCCGGTAACCGTTGGTTTCTTCCACATTTGAAGGATAAAGATGCAGTTGAAGACTTGAGTGGACAGCAAAGAAATGGAGAGTGAAGACGAAGAAGCGAAGTTGCCATTGACATTTTGCCTCGTTTCCTCTTCTTTTTCTTTGTTTTGCTCTAAGAAATTAGAATTCGAAGGAACTGGCAATGGCGGATTTTGGATAGGTAATTTGTGGGGTTGGAATCAATGTCAGCCAGTTAGACAACTGGAGATTTTGTGTACTCCACGTGGCGCTCTCTACTAAAAAGCCTGATGGTGCTGGTTGATTGTTCTTAGCTTCGCCATCCCAAATTTATTAACTCATTTCCAAAGCCTGCCTATCTTACTGGACCTTGTACATTAATTGGCCTAATAACATTGAACCAAGCTTCAAAACCGAGTACATATCTACGTCGGACATCTCAATTACATAGAGTACATTAGTTGATCCGAAAATTTTATTATTTTTCTCTTTTATTGAATATTTTTTAATTTATAAAATTATTTTTTATAGAGAAGGTGGTATTGAATTAATAATTATAAATAATTTAATCATGAATATTATATTTTACGGTAAAATACCCTTGTATTTTAAGTTTTGATTGAAATTACACGAAGATCTATTAATTTTCAAAATAAATACTTCATCTAAAAAAATATTTTTTGTTAGACACGTAAATCCAGTCGTTACTCAATCGTTAATATTTCCTTCAATTTGATAACGTGATAAAGATAAAAAAAATAATTTTATCTTCGATTAATTTTTTAAATTATTGTTATATAATTTTATTATGTTTTATTAATTAAAAAAAACTTTGGTAGCTATCGCCTCAACATCGACAATGTCGAAAGCAACTTCAAAACCTAATCTTCAGTCTCAACTTCAACTTCAACGTCAATAACGTTAAAACCAAGTTCAGAACTGACTACCTTAATATCATTATCAATCTCTCCTGTACCAAACTCAAAAAACTCAAAAATCTGATAAAAATTGATTTTAATCTATATCGTATAGAAACATATATTGTAAAAGATATCAAATAATCAAAATATTTATTCTATAATTATAAGTTATAATTTATAATTTATTTATTTGATTTGTGTTATCTCAAGATGTTTCGATTTAAGTTCAATGTCCTATGTGTATATATGTGACTCAAAATAAAAAATTTGACATGGTTTAAGCATTTGCTAAGATTCTAAAAGGTTAAAGAAAAAATATTCCCAAAGAATTAAAGAAGAAAATTGGAAATCGAAGATTAAATTGAAATAAAGACACAATATTAATAAGTAGTAAACTGAAATCTTGTAAAATAATAAAAGAAAATTAACGGTTAAGATTTGTTTTGCTTGTTCAACTCTAACTTACTCAAACTCTCGCCAAGAGATAATGGAAAGGTTGAGCCCGGTGTTGGTTGGATTGGTTTGCGGTTCAATTATCCAGATTTACTCGAACCCTGACCCACTTCTAACGCCCATCTTACATTCTTACTAGTTCGCCTTGTAGACCCAATAATATCAGACACATTTTCAAAACCGAATACATTTCTGTATCTGACATCTCAATTACATATTGTAGATTAATTGGTCCAAGAAAATCGTTGTTTTTCTCTTTTATTGAATAATTTTTGAATTTACGGAAAGAATTTATAAATTCTTTTTTATAGAGAAAGTGTTATTGGACTGATGTTTATAAATAATCTTTCAACCACTTTTTTGAAGACGCGTGTTAAATTGATATTTTTAATAAATTTAATTATAAATATTTGTTTATTATTATTATTTATTGGTATATTTGTTAATGTATTAATATGGAAAGTGAATTTAGAATAGTCAATAATACATATAATTAAAAAAGTCTCATAGAATTATTGTAAATGCATCGCAATGAACGAGCTATTAATTGTTTTCCCAAGACTTAACCAAAGGCGCTGAAATCAACCTAATGATGGCAAACGCATTACGAAATACTTAATCCAATTATCCTATATGCTAAATGTAAGGGGCTTTGAACTCCTCCTCGGGTGTGGTTCGGCCACACTCACGGGTGGTGGCCAATTGCATCCAATGCTATTGGAGATGAGAGACAAGGAGAAGTGCGCGTTTGAGAGCGACAGCCTAACGAACAGATATAATTAGACCACGCTGCTGCTAGCTGTTGATGCCATGGACCGCTTCTTCCTATAGCTACAGTGCTACACCAACACACTCTCCCCGCTGCCTATCTCTCTTTTCCTTTTTTTTTTTGGTTTTGGACTTGCTTTGAGCATGCACTAATTTACTGCAGCTTAAGAACCGTGGAATCCAAGGCTTTGGAAAACCTTCCCCACCACATGCCTCCCCTTTTTCAATCATCTCTTGGCAGTGGCACCCTCGTTGTGGCTTTTGTTCTCCTCCGGTTAGTGACTTTCTTCCTTTTCACCTCTTGGACCCCTTTTTCGTTTGCTTCTAATTTACACAACAAACATAGCCGGGACAGGGGAGAAGGGTTCATGTCCTTTGCGTGAGACACGTCCAAAGCATGTCCCTTATGGGCCTTATCCTTTTCATTTTAAAGATATATATAGAGAGCCATAATAATATTCTAAATACCATACTTGATTCAGTGATAAAAATTGCTATATATTCTCATGCAACTAGGAAATAATCACCTTTGAAACGAGCGTGCATCGCATCATTCCATAACCTAAAAACAACTCATTTTTATTAGAACAATTGTGACAAATCATACCCAAAATTTGTATATAATATAATTTATACTTTTTTTTACGTTTCATGCTTGTGGCTTTTGACTATAGCCAAAGAAGAATACATTTCCTTTAGGTTTATCCTTCAATCATGATTTTAGAAAAGTTAACTCTATGGTAGAGGGGTTGATAAAAATGAGCACTTTTCGAGTTAGAGATTTGAGATTTTTTGATTTGTACATTAACATAGTTAATACTATTATGTCATTAAGTTTAATAAAATTAATTTTGTTACACGTGACAATACGTACGCATGAGACATGAAAGGAGGCATAGAGGTTGGGCAAAGCATTTTGTCTCACCAAGATGTTGTGGTTAATTAATGGTTAATGCAAATTATGCAAATGCATTAAAAAATTTAGGTCATTATTAATTGTCATAAATTACACGATTGTTCCTTCTTACTTTCTAATATCAAGGATAATTATAACGGACCCCCGATGGGGACGATCCAAATTTGTCTGGACTGTAAGTTACTCATCACCAGCACTTGATCCAGCTGTTAGTGAAGGCCGCTCACAAGCTGGATCAACGGTCTCCTTCAATTAATTTCATTTAAGATGGTGTGGTTAAACATATTATATATATATTATTATATTAAAAGGAAAAATAGCATAAACTTGCAAAATGTAGTTAATAGATATCATGTATTCAAGATGAATTTGGCTTGTAGCTGTTGTATAAGTTGAGTAAAGGTGGCAACAAAAAAATATAAGGTTGAGTAAAGGGAAGAGGATTTCACCCAAAAAAAAAAAAAAAAAAAAACTCCCCTCCAAAAAAGAAAAGTTCTGTTTATATGAATACCTAACAATTTACATAGAATCTTGAAATATGAAATTGAAATCCAATAATTTTAATACCAAAGTTTCATTGATTTATTAATTGGATATTTACATTTGTAATTGTGATTAAAATTTTGTCTACAAAGTTTGTATAGACCTTAATTTTTTTTTTGCATGAAACTAGGCTAAAGTACTTGATACGTTTTTTGAACTATATCTATTTACGTAATTAAGTTATTAATTTTTTATTATATTTAATTGAGTTTTTAATTATAACAGATAATTAATATTTTTCAAATTTAATGTCGATTGATATTTTCTCTTCTCGATGAAAAAAACTTGATAATTGATGTAGTTACATGACAATTGATATTGGCTTTGATTACTATTATTGTTTCATTAGAGTTTAAGCTACAAAACTATTATACATTGATAGAGTTTAATTGAGGTGATCATATGGTCCCCCAATCGGCACAAAGGTAGAAATAATGAAATTAACAAGACAATGGGTTGAAAATTATATAGCATTTGATAGTAACATACATTGGTGGGATCTTAAATGCACCTTCTCTTAAAGCATAATTATTAGCACATAAGAGAGTAAAAAAAAATTATACTTCCTAAATGATATAAAATGATGAAGTAGATGCAATCTCTTAGAATCAATTATAAAAATAGCAAGATTCTTCGAGGACTCCATGCATTGTCCATGTGAGAGAAAAAGACTTAAATTCTTCTCAAAGTGAAGAATTGAAGAAAAGAAAAGGTATGATAGTGGGACTTACAATCAAAAGGAGAATGGAAAAGAAAAAATATAAAAAAGAAGCCCCAACGGATTAAGATTTGACATGCCTTGCCTACAAATAATTTCAAATACGGCCAACATTTTTTAATAAATATTTTTTTATTTTTTATTTTTATAAAAATTAAAATTACAATTTTAATTTTGATTTATTTTATATAATTTATAACGTTAGATATCTAAATTTTAGTATATTTTATGACATTCTAAAAAATAGAAAAAAAAATTAGACAGAAAAATAAGAATTAGCCGTAGAGTAATCTTTGCACATTATCCATAACGATCACTTACTTTACCCATTAAAGGCTAAACCGAGAAGCGATTCTCTATACGCAATGAAATTCCACATCTTGGTCCGCGTGAAATCCAGAATCAGGTGAGCCGTCCCTTTTTAATCAAACGGCGATGAGGCAACAATAACGGAAAAATACCAGTGTGCTCCGCAGCAGAAGATATTTGCTTTAAATTGCACAATTAAAAACCCGGTGAGACCTAAAATCAAATCCGGACGTAGGGGAATTTGAAAAGGAACGACACAAAAGACTGTGATGCTATCACTCTCTTTAATTTTTTGATTTTTTTCCCAAAAGTCTTTCTCTCTCTATCGCACTCACCGCTACCGCCGACTTCGTAACGGTTAGCCGTCGTATTTTGGCGGCGCCGATTTTACCGTTCGCCGGCGATCTTCTCCGAAACTCATTTATTATTTCCTTGAAATCCTCTAAAAGTATTTGCTTCCGTGGTTTGGATTAACTCTCATTTCCGATTTTAATAAAGCTGTGTTTTGTTTGCTTCGTCTTATTGAAAATAATCTTTGTAAGGTACCAATCGCTCTTCCATTTCCTTCTATTTTCCTTGACATCTCCCTTTTCTTTGGGTGATTGAATCCGCACCACTGGAATCAAAATTTCCTCTAACATTGCATTGTTGATAACGATATTTTGGAAGTTTCTTTTTTCTAAACCGTTTTTTTATTCTCATTTTCTAGGTTTTCTGTATAAGATTTTGGTCATTTTAATTTGAACTGGACAATGTTTGCGTTTCTTTCGGATGATTTCTTTGTTTTCACTGCTTGTCGGTGCGATAGGTAGGATGATTTGTTAAAAACTTATGATTCCATACCTTAGAACTTTTGGTAGCTAATTAGTGTTTAATACTTAGTATTTTGATTATTATAACTTGTGTGATAAGGTAAGTTTTGGGGTTCATTAGCTAAATCATTGCGTTTTTTGAATCTGTAACATTACGTTACTCTTACTCCCCTGTTTGGTTGCTCAGAAAACTGGGATATGTGGATATTCCCAGCAGGTTTTATGTTGTTTTCATTTCCGCTATCTGAAAATTCTTGCTCAACTAAGTTTAAGAGTGTTTTCATGAGCAGTTTAGAGGATCTCTATCTTGAAGTAGTAAAAAAGAGTATTAAATTTTAGATCCTTTATGTATCAGCTTGATTAGGCCTTGTTTGACTAGAATTTACAGCATATTTGGATTGAGAGTACTGAATTAATTCCTCTTATTTGGTAGTTCATTAAGGAAAGAAGTAAAGAGAGGAGGAGAAACTTCAGGTAACCATTTCTCTCTAGGCTTTGTTTTGAAGGGATTTGGAGATGGCCGATGGGACTAATTATTACAAATTTTTCTTTCTTTGTGAACTTTGAAACTTACATAATTCATTAGAAATCACCACTTTACAAACAGGGGAGACTGATGCTACGAAGTGAAAGATCAGAAGTATAGATATTGTAGCCAAGGCCAATGTTCTGCCTTAATTAACATTTTTTTGCTTTGTGTTATGTAGCATATGGTTACACAGTCTTGTGCACTACTTGCTTAATTGCTTATTTTCTGAGATTTAATGCTGATTTTGCAACTGATTTTTAATTTCAGGAAGTAAACAAAATGATTGGATCCTTTCTTACCAGAGGACTTGTGTATGTTTTACCTTACAACTGGTTCTCTTTCTCGTTCGAGTTTTAATTGTATTCTTTTACTAGAAATTAATCATTCTCATTTAAATATTTTGGCAGGATGGTTTTTGGCTATGCTTATCCGGCATATGAATGTTACAAAACTGTTGAGCTGAATAAGCCTGAGATTGAGCAACTGCGCTTTTGGTGCCAGTATTGGTAGGTCTTGATTTGCAAGTTTTTCCATTTACGGTTGTGCAAATATTATGTATTTGTAACTCTTTTCCCCCCTTTTCCTTTCTGGTTTCAGGATATTGGTGGCTGTTTTGACAGTTTGTGAGAGAATTGGTGATGCTTTTATTTCATGGTAGGAATCATAAAACAGTAAAGACGTTTCATGTCTTGTTTCTCTTTTCTCATTGTGCTCCTGTTTGCCTTTTTGAAGGGTTCCAATGTACAGTGAAGCTAAGTTGGCATTCTTTATATATCTCTGGTACCCTAAAACAAGGGTATGTGTATTACTGTTAAAGAAATAAGAACATTTACTTGTGCTTCTACATGTTGATGTTTGTTTTAATTGCCCCTCTGTTTTGACTTATCTCAGGGAACTTCTTATGTGTATGATTCCTTCTTCAGACCATATGTTGCAAAGCATGAAAATGAAATTGACCGGAACTTGTTGGAACTAAGGACTAGAGCTGGAGATATGGCAGTTCTTTACTGGCAAAGAGCTGCAAGCTATGGTCAGACAAGAATTTTTGAGATCCTACAGTATGTTGCTTCACAGTCAACACCAAGACCTCACCATGCTCAGGTAGTTATTGAATTAAAGTTGTTTTGGTGAAACTGCATTGACTTGACTTTTCAGAATGAATATGTGAAACTGTAAACTGGTTGTTTTGTAAAAATGGTTTCCCCTGGAGTTAGAATGGCCTGTCACTTCCATGCGTTGAACTGTCTGTAAAATGTTTGAATATTAATTGCTGTGTCTATGGTGTAATTAATCTTTTCTAAATTTTTTTTTGTTCTGTACTGGTTTATCTTTTGCTATACATGTTTCAATCATCTTGAAGTTTATTTTTCTGTTCTCCATAACTTGAGAATTCTCAGGCTCAAGGTCCTAGGACCCGCCAACCCTCTGGTGTCCCAAACCGTCAATCATCTACTAAAACACAAGCAGCCCAACCAGAGACCGAAGAACCACCTTCACCGACATCTAGCACATCTTCAAGTCAACACCAAAAGGAAGTAGCTGAAGAGGTAGGACCTTCAAAGGTGCCTTCTCAGGTGGCTAAACCAGGTAGCCCTTCAGCATCCTCAAATAGCCAAAAAGCAGATACTGCATCTGAAAGTACCAGCCAGCCTGCAGAACCTGAAGCAGAAGCAATGCAAGTTGAACCAGTACCACCTTCTTCAGAGAATGAAAGCACAAACCCTCCTCCAAAAGAGACTCTCATGGAAGAAAGCATTCGACTCACACGCGGTAGGTTGAGGAAAGCCCGTTCTACAGCCCGTTAAAATAATGGCTTTAACTCCTTTTTTCTTTTCTTTTTAGCTTACAGAACTAGCACTTCATTCAGTAGGTGTATAATGGTATTGAATCATTGTTGTTTGAACGTTGATGTAAATTTCCTGTCTTCAAGTTTATATTTCATTTGTTGCTTTATTTTTTCAAACGTGGGGAAGATCCTGGGTCCTTGGGGCCAACTGATTCAACCCTCATCTGTGCATTTGGTCCCAAAAGATATGTGACTGAAAAAGCATAGATGATAATGTGATTTCCACCCTAGCGTGGCCTTTGGCCTCTGTCTGTTGTGGAAATTGTGCTTTGGATGGACCAATGATATAAAGTTCATCTTACATCCATGTTGGAGGGATTTTGCATGTACCGTTAACTTGATGCTTTTTGGTCTCCACTTATTGAATTTTGTATTGCTTAGTTGCTTGGGAGTTGGTGAAATAGCTGGTTGATTAAGAGAATAAAGGGGATTAGGGATGGAAAAATCCTTGGCGAGAATACTTGCTGTGCAGCTGCTGCAGTTGTCCACTTTAAACTACGCACCCAGGTTTAGCTTTAATTAAAAGAAATTAAGTTACACTAAAGCTGGTCAAGATGGGCTTTGGGTTGACACTATGGCTAATTAATTACTACAAAAGTGAAGTTAGGTTACAGAACAACGAAATCAATTAGCCTGTAAGATTGTGGTAGGTGTAAGCATGTGACTTTGCACAGAAAAAAAAAAAGAAGCATTTGTTCTGTGATGAAGTACAAAAAGAAAACTCAACTTTCAACCATTCAGTTACAATTGTATTTCCTCCCTCTGCTTTGAACCTTCTTCAGTTATAATTTTCCGCTTCCCCTTCCTTTTCGGGCCAAAGCCGTGCTTGTTGGGCCTTAAGAGGGCGAGAAGATGTCAGAGGGGACTACTTTGTTGGGTTAGACGTGACTAGCGAGCTCAATATTTATTTCTGGGTAGCCTGTTTAGAATCCTTGCACAGCCAATTGCTCTTAGTTACGAAACCTCATATAATATATGCAAGTAAGAGAGTTTTTTAAACTTATAAATGTGGATGTAATATATCTTAATAGGTTTGATAATTGAAATTAAAATCAATTTAAATTCAATTTTGATGTCACTTTAAGCGTTTTAATAAATAGAGCAAATAGGGTGATTTAACTAGTAATGAGAACGTCACAAATTTAAATTAAAAAAATTACAAAATTTCACATCGAATAAATAAATAAATAAATAATTTTTAGTTTATAAATATAAATGCTGTACACCTTAATTAATTAATATCTTTGAGAGAAAATAATGACTTCAAGACGCTCCAATTGTACGAGTTTTCATTCCAACGTATTGATGCTTTTAAAGGCTATAGCCAATCCATTTGGGGAGAGCACGTAAGCAACAAGTGCCGTTCACCACAGGCTTTTCTTAAGCAAATATTACTCTTTTCAGCTATTTTTCTCATAAATTTTAAAAAAATACAAATATTTAGAGACAAGATCGTAACATTTAAAAGTTCTTATCTCTAATGACATACATTATAATATAGCAACAATCAATTTAGTCCTTTTATCTTTATTACATTGAGCCTACTCATTGGTAACCATAGAAAGGATGAAAAGCAGCTGACTTGCCAAATGTCAATTGATTTTTAAATAAAATTTTCTTTTTATTTTCCTTTGCTTTTTGTCACGTGAAGACAACGACAATAGAGAGAGAATCAGAGAAAGGATCCTTGGCCCAGGAGATCCGTGTCCCTTCAGCCCAAAAGATGACACGGACGCTTCATCTAGACCATGATTGAACACTGAGTCGTTGAACCTGAAAGGCCTAATCTAGCCACTGACAGAACCCTCTTAACCCACTTACCAATCGTGGTTAAGACAAAGAAGCTCAACAATCATTCTCTTGCACCAGCTGTCGTACTGATACGAGTCCTTCCATGTCTGAAAAACGCAGTTAATACTGGTTCCTTGCGCTAATCTCGCCCCGACCAAAACTGAGGGACATATCCGTCATTGAAACATAAAATAAAACAGATAATAATTAGAATTATGTTATAGAAATCCCGCTCGAAATTCTAGTGTCGGTGACCTCTGTCCTGTAAGAAAGTAACCATATAAACAAATTTACGAGTCTGATTAGGAGTGAGGACCAATCTTTTGCTGACGCGGCACCAGATCCAGCTACCCTTTTTCCTTAATTAGCTTCTCTTCAACTAATCAACCCTGTCTCTAACCACATTTCCCTGGCAATAACTTCAGAGCCATTCAGTTCTGTAGATTTTTCTTTTCTTCTTCTTCTTCCCCAGGATAATCACATATTCTTCTTTTTCTTTTCTTTTTGAGCACGTTGAACCTGCTTTAAGACTCTGCATTTCTCTTTAACATAACCATTGTCCAATGCGCTTGTTTTGATCTAGATCTTGAGTTCAAGTTTTGTGCTTTGGGGGATTTTGAAGTGACCAAAAAATGGGGAAGGAATCGAAGTCGAAAGGGTGTTTGGGGTGGTTTCTAGTGATAGTTATATTGGCTCTGGTTGTTGGGGCCGTTGTTTATGCAATCAAGCAGAAAATGGATCACTCAGATGATGATAAGGCCGCTCCCGTTCCAGGACCTCCAGGCGCTATTGACAAGAAGTATGCTGATGCTCTCAAAATCGCAATGCAATTCTTTGACGTTCAAAAATGTACCTTTTCTTTACCCTCATTCTCTCTATATCTTTTACTCTGTTTACGTATATGGTTGTTCTCTTTCTTCGAAATTGCTTCCTCTGAGGATACCCTTTCACATATGGAACCAAGATTTGGAGTAACTTGATCTTTCGTTTTCGTTTAGTTAATTAAAACAAATGGTTTCTTCATTGAATCATTTTATTGGGTAACTTTTTCACTGGGATTTTCAAATTATGAAATTTTAATGATATGATATTATTAGTAATTCTTCGACTGCTCAACTTTGGTTCTTTTCTTAGTAAATATTTGAGGTCTTGTTTGTTGTCGCAGCTGGTAAGTTAGTGGATAATAAGATATCATGGAGAGGAGATTCGGGGCTTAAGGATGGAAGTGAAGCGAAGTTGGATCTTTCCAAGGGGATGTATGATGCTGGGGATCACATGAAGTTTGGTTTTCCATTAGCATTTACTGCTACAGTTTTATCATGGGCTATCCTTGAGTATGGAGATCAGATGGAGGCAGTGAATCAACTGGAACCTGCTCAAGAATCTCTCAAGTGGATTACTGATTACCTTATAAATGCTCATCCTTCAGAGAACGTGCTCTATATTCAGGTTGTCATTGTTATTAACTGCCATCTACTTTTTTGGATAGTGTGTGTATATACATGAGTGATTCCGCAAGCGCATTTAAATTGTTTTTGTTCACCTCATCTTGCCGTAGTAGTTTATATTCTGAATTATCAAAATGGCTTGGGGTTTTAATCAAAGGTTTTAGATCAGGGATATCTTTGGAGTTTAGCAATTGATTCTAAGCCTCAAACTTATGGTCTGGTATTTCTGATGTTGTATTTTACAAAATGAGAAACCTTTTCCCACTTCTGCAGTTGTATTGCGAAACATACTTGATTTGGAATCGAAGATGGTGTGATCTAATTGATAGTTGCATAATCCTTTTAAAAAAAAATCACGCCTCTGAAATATACATTAACTCCTACTTTTTGGCTTGCAACACTGAGGCAGGTGGGTGACCCTGAAGCAGACCATAAATGTTGGGACAGGCCTGAGGATATGACAGAGAAAAGGCCCCTCACCATGGTGAACACATCTGTTCCAGGGACAGAGGTTGCAGCTGAAACAGCTGCAGCTATGGCTTCAGCATCTCTGGTGTTTAAGACAGCTGACTCCACATATTCAAGCACGCTTCTTAAGCATGCCAAGCAACTTTTTACTTTTGCAGACAATCATAGAGGTTCTTACAGTGAGAACATCCCAGAAGTTGCAACATATTACAATTCAACAGGATATGGGGATGAGCTCTTATGGGCAGCAAGCTGGCTCTATCATGCAACGGGTGACCAATCATACCTTCGATATGTGACTGGCAAAAACGGAGAAGAGTTTGCTGAATGGGGAAGTCCAACCTGGTTTAGCTGGGACAATAAACTTGCTGGAACCCAGGTAAGGTTCCCTTTTTACAGAATTTTGAAGCAAGATGCTATCGTCTCTTTTTTTTTTTTTACCTTCATTTTATAGACTTATGTCAAGCATTGTGATGATATTAGTAAGTCCAAGGTCTCAATTTGTATGCACATTTAGTGAGGTTTTGTGAAAATAGGTAGGAATAACTTGAGTTCATTTCTGGCGCATCTTGTTTGAACTCCGTGGATCATTTGTTCATTTGTAAAGATGCAAAATTAAAGAGCTTCATTGGAAGGTTTATCTGCCAACATTCTTATAACCTCAAAGCATTTAGGTTGAGGAATATTTGAAGGAAAGTAATTCTCTGTCTATATTTAGTCCACATTCTTGATAATGTTTAATGTAATAGTGAGATATGCATCGCTTTGTTGTGCTAAGACATGAGCATGATGACTATTCTGTTTCAGTTGCAATTCTTTATTTTCTGACCTGAGTTCAACTATTGTAGGATATCTGGCCTCTTTTGTCAGATTCTGTGTATGGCTCTGCTTCATTTTAATTTGCTCTTACTGCTGTTTAAATACATATCAGAACCAGGAATTTTGCATAGGTTTTTTCTTACTTTTTGGCTGATTATGCTACATCATTGCAGGTTTTGCTTTCCAGGTTAAGCTTCTTTGGTGCCAAAGGTGCCTCTCAGAATTCTGGCCTTGAAAACTATAGGAAGTCTGCTGAGGATGTTATGTGCGGCCTTCTACCAAAGTCTCCATCTGCGACATCCAGCAGAACAGATGGTAATGTCTTCTTCAAAGCTAGGTGACTTAGATGCATATTTGTGCTATGCAGATCTTGAATTTGACAAAAAGAAAAGGTTCAAAGAAAGTTCATTATCATATCAAAAGATTTTAGACTAATAAATCAATTTAGTCATTGATGCTTGCTGTGTATTTCAATAGGCATCATAATGGATCATCAAGTTCCTTAAGCCATGTGCTGTTATATATCGAGACAGTTAGAAGTCAGAAAGAGAACACTGGAGAGATTTAAGCAATAAAAGTTGTCTTGAGATTAGATACCCATTATACCTAGTTTACCAAATTCATATCCTGATTTTTTGGACTGTAAATATTACTACCAGACCTTTATTGGCATATTTGCACTTCTAATTTTAGGGAGGATTAATGCACTCAGGTCACTAAAACCACTTGCAAAGTGAACTAGCCATTCCAATTCTTGTCTTCTTGAGACCTCTTTAATTTACCAGTATTGTCTTTCTGGTGCAGGTGGTCTTATATGGGTCAGTGAATGGAATGCTCTGCAGCATCCTGTTGCTTCTGCATTTTTAGCTGCTCTTTACAGTGATTACATGCTTACATCACGGACTCCAAAGCTGAAGTGTGGTGACGATTCATTCAAACCATCAGATCTTAGAAAGTTTGCCAAATCACAGGTATGCTGTTTACATTGTGTGAGAAATATGTATCATAAAAAAATGCAGATATTCCTCTTAAAGTCTCATACCAGCTTAATAATAGTACTATAACAATCTTTGCTTCCAGGCTGATTATGTCTTGGGCAGTAATCCCTTGAAAATGAGCTTTCTTGTGGGGTACGGGGATAAATACCCACAATATGTGCATCACAGAGGAGCTTCAATTCCAGCTGATGCAACTACTGGTTGCAAAGATGGCTTCAAGTGGCTTGATTCAACTAAACCCAATCCTAACGTAGCTATTGGAGCTCTTCTCGGTGGCCCTTTCCTAAATGAAACATACATTGATTCCCGGAACAACTCAATGCAAGCAGAGCCAACCACATATAACGGTGCCATTATTGTTGGCCTCCTCTCAAGTTTGGTGACTACCTCTTCTGCAGTTAAATCCTTCACCTAAAGTAGCTGTAGTCTATAACCAATTACAGATTTGTTTGTACTATATGTAGCTGTATGAAACACCGCGTTTGACGAGGGTCAACTCAGATGTGGCTCGCCTGCACTGAGTTTTTTTGGTGTATTTTGGAGGGATAGCCCCAGATATGTATCTTTTCAACTGGTGATTATATGCGAGTTCCATCTTTCGATCGCTGTGTATTTCAGTTATATTTCTTAGTCTGTTCGATTTCGGTTTGGTTCATTAATTGGGTATATGATCAGATATAATTCTGGGAAACAAACATAAATTTGAGTGCAATGACAGAACTGAAGATGAATCTGATATCTACCTTGAAATATATGAGCTTTGCTTAACAAAAGTCACCAAAAGGGTACGAGTAAAAAGTCAAGTCTGCTGCTATGTTCAATAAGAAGTATTTCCTCATATAAGTCGAACAACCTTGAGCAGAGAATTATCTTCTCCACGTTTGTCACGCGAGCCTGGAAATGGACAGATACAGATCCGAAGGCCTTGGTTAACCACTCACTGTACAATTGACTTGCTCATGACAATATCGAGTTCATGCTCATCCAAAGCTGGAATTTGCAAAACGCGAAAGAGGTGAGACAGCGCTGTGACAAGGAAATGCAATTGGGGTTCCTTCCTTTTGGATCACAATGACAGCCCAAGTCGTCAGCAAATGGGCGAATGCCCTTCATCCACAACGAAAGCCACTTACTAGTGCAATGTCCCAAGGGCTCTTTTACCTAACAGACAGCCATCAAAAGGCCATCGTGAACCCAAAAATGGTAGGGGAAGGTCCACTCACTCTCGACCATTACTTTCTCGCTCTCAGCCTTTTGCACACGAAGCACTTTGTGTATGCTCCTTGGGTACGGTCAAGTCCAGGTGTCCAGTACCTTCTCACCAGTGTCCACTCAAAATCACCAACGTGGTCTTGTTTTTACTCCCAACCCCTACTGTCCTTTCGCCCCACTATTAACTCCTTAAAAAACTATCAATCATGAACAATTATTTGCGTAACGTCTTTGCTCTTGCACGCCACTCTTCGCAATCCATCATTAGCATTTCAGGCATGCATGCTTGCTCCTAACTTCCACTTGGAAATCACCTTTTAACTTGATTGCAAGTACCATGCCTTTTTTAGGCATCAGAGTAGTCAGGCATACATTGCTAAATTAAGATAAAAAGGAATATCGGAATGGTATATCGAATGGAACAGAAAAACTTGCACGTTCTGGATTTGACTGTTGATTTCAATGGTTTCAAAGCTGAAAATAAGGTAATGGGTACTGAAAGTTGGAGGAAAATATACATTCTTTTGCTGGACATTTCCTGTTTTTTCCTCTGCTGGTTCTTCCCTGTTGCCCCTGCCCATCCCCATCAACTTCTTTTGTCGAAAGCAATATGTAACAACCCATCATTTCAAGAAAGGAAAGAATAAAATATACAGAATTAGCAATCACCGACTTAGGAAGCTAAGAAAGTCACTGACATTGTTTGTCCAGGTCAGACTCTAATTAAACCAAAAGGGCAAAAAATATTAATAATAACAACCAGAAGAAAAAAGAAAAGAAAAAAGAATTCACAGCATGATCCACAGCTGGAATAAAAGAAACTGTGGTGTGGCACTGGTACCGGCAACTTGTCTGTGGAGCTTGCATCTACAAAGGTTGTTCTTGTTGTTGTTGTTGTTGTTGTATATGGCTAAGAATCTACGGTCATAATTTGTCGATCATGTGTGAATGAATGTGATGATCAGGTCAACGAGCAATGTCTGATTTTGCCGTGAAACCTAATTGTTGCTCCATTTCCCAGCTTAGCTTGGAGGCCACCTCAGAGTGTTTAGGTTCATACTCCTGGTCAAAAAGTCATCATCAGAAAGGGGGGGCCAAAAGAAAATGGACGGCTCAGATCATTTTGACTTCATTTGACTATGTGGAAAGGTGGTATTGGGTTAGGGGAGATTTGGAAAAAAATGTACCTCGAGCTTGCACATGAGTTCTTGGGCAGTTTGGGCAGAGACAATTATGTCACGGGCAGCTGGCGCTATGAAACCTTCATCCACAGCCTTGTCTATGAATGATAAGAGTGAGTTGTAGTACCCATCCACGTTCAACAATCCCACCTGTTTTCCCAAAAAAAAAATTCTCCTTTTATTTCTACAAATTTTGGGTTTCTTTCAATTAAAATATTTGCACGTTTTCTGCATGTGAATCTCTGGATAATTTGTGTTTTGAGATGTTTATCCCTTTCGAAAAAGATGTCTACTTTCTTTCTCCAATTGTACGAACAGACAGAAAAAGGAAAAAAAAAGGTAAATTACTGGTTTGTCATGGATTCCTAGCTGAGCCCAAGTGATCACTTCCAGGAGCTCTTCCAGGGTTCCATAGCCACCTGTGAGTTGGAACTTTGATCAGATCAATTATTAGAAAAACAAAAAAAAAAAGTAAAGTTGGTTGGCAGTTATGCCAACAGTTATCTAGGACATTGTAAATTGTATAGAATCCTGTATGATTGAATCCAGAACAAACCTGGCAAGGCAATAAACGCATCGGCTTGACGGGCCATTTCAGCTTTACGTTGGTGCATGCCTGACACAGCTCTTACTTCTCCCACTGGCTCGCCTGTAATCTGAAATTTTTCAAACAGGAGATTATAGTTTTTAAAGAACTCTGACAATCAAAAATGGGAGCCCAATTTCAGAGAGATTCAAGCATGGAGTTGTTTGAATCTTAAATTGTCCTCATATGGGAATAAGAATTACAAACTTTTCGGGGAATAACTAATCTAAGTTGTTCATGTGATGGCAGTGCTCACATGAATCTGAACTATCCTTATTTTCCAACTACAAGAAAAGACCAAATACTGTTTGATATTTACCTCTCTTGGCATGAGAGTCTTGGGAATTACCCTGCAAGAAAAATTTGGAAAGCAAAGAGTTAAAGTTAGAGACAGGATCAGAGAGGAGAGGACAAGATATGGAGAAAGAGAGAGCGAATAGTGCCGCCATGACTTACCCCAACACGTGGCGACCACCATCAAAGACAGCTTGAGAGACCAGCCCCATCAGGCCAATGCTTCCTCCTCCATAAACCAAGTCAATGTTTCTTTCAACCTGCAGCTTTTATTTTATTATTAAACTTACGTGTTTGATTTAAACATATTCCTACAATTACTCCATTACAAAGAGTGTAATCACACTATTTTATTCCTTGTGGTCTTGGCATTAATTTCCCTTGAATTCAAAACTTCACCGAACTGATTCAAGTTTTAATCCAACCAAAACAGAGCAAACAGAGGATGACTTTGAACTGAGGTCTCTGATTTCTTCTTTGCTCAAAACTGGTGAAATTCTTGATTTGATATATCAAAAGTAAAGAAGGCTGTCCTAATCTTTGAGGTTCTTTACGAAAACAGCTTTGCTTTCAGTCAATTCAAAGATGAAGGAGGCTCAATTACAGCTCATTACAATCAAACTTCTTATGTATACACCTTAAAAAAGTTCGAGACCAGATATTGTTTTGGAATAGTGCAGTTCAGGTCAATGTAAAGGCAAAGACTCGCCTAAATTCATCAGTCAAAGAAGCCTAAACACGTATGCCAATTATACCTACTGATCAATTCTTAGAACTGCAAACAGAAAGGAAGAGGAGAGGCAAAAAAGACAATTTGAAAAAGAAGTCTTGTCTGTCTCCTTCATGTTTATGACAAAAAAAAGAGGTTTATGTACCAGTTGTTGGCCAAGCTGAATAGCAGAAAGCTGGTAGCTAGGATTCTTGCCAGGGCTGCTGCCGCAAAAGACACAGACACGTCTGAATCTTGACTTCATGGAATTGGGTTGTCGTTGTAGCTGTTGTTGCTGCTGCTGCTGCTGTTGCAGGTGGTGATGGAGGTGGAGTTGTTGATTTTCCATAAGAGGAAAAGCTTGAGACGACTATGGTTTTGCTTCAAATAGTGATTTTCTCTTCTTTAAGGTGTGAGAAAAGAACCCAAAAGGAATGTGTTTGTTGTGTAAGAGCAGTCAGCAATCTCTTGAAAAACCAAAGCCCAAAAGTTAAGGGGGAATGAAAAATTGGTGTCTTTGGTCCCTTTTTATATCAAATCAATGCCCCCAGTTGCCCCCACGGTCCAACACATCACGTCTCTCAGCTTCTCATCTCATGATACATTCTCTCCCCAACTGTAGCTTGAGGTTGAGCTATCATTTTAATCCCCTTGTTTTGTGGATTCGACTACGCCTCAATTTGCGAGTTCTTCTTCACCTCAATTCACGAGACCCTTTCAGATTTAATGCCTCCCCTCTTGGCCTTTGCACGCTTACCCAAGATGACCAGCTTTAACTACCAAAAACGACATGTTAAATTCCGAATCAATTTTGTTCTTCAAACTCTAATCAAAATGATTTTAAATTTATCATCTTGAATGATTGCGTGTATGTATATTCAATGATTGTAAGCAAATCAAATTACATCAATCACAAAATGATACTCTTATCTTATCTATCACATTATAAATTATTTTATGATCGTTTTTTTGTAAAATCAAAAATTATCATATCAATTTATTATTTCTATTCATTTAACGTCTCGATGAATTTATTAACAAATAATAATGTAAGAAATCATTCAATTAGTTTGATAAGAAAGGTACATTCTAGATTAAAAACAAAACTAATTTAACAGGTAATTGGCAAATGTATGTGTGAGACTTTTGAATTAAAATGATTGAAAAACACTAGTTGAAGGGATTAGTCTTAATTCAAATTATTATTCTCTTATTACAAAAACACATTGATGTGACAACACTTTGTATAGCGAAGATGAGAGACAAAACGAGATGAACAAATCAGAGGTCGAGCACTTACTTTTAAAAATCAAAATCTTTGGCCGAGGATCTTGGATTTACAAGTTGGTAATCAAACACTATCTTAGTTAGATTAAACGGGTTTCAACTTTAGCATTTGGTCTCACTTGGGGGGTGTGGGGTTGAAGCAAAATTTGGAAGTTAACCCCTTGGGAAGGAGTTGCAATGGGACAATGGATCAATAATTTTTGAGAGATAGATATCATCACTCGTGTAACCTTGTCCTCTTGTAGTAACTGTCCCACAAGATTGAGATATAGACCACACATCTTCATCCACGGTTGATCTGCCCACACTCAAAAGTCTTAATCTCTCTCTGTCCCTCCCTTTCTTAATGTAATAATTTTCCAGACAAAGTTTATGTGTTTGACATTAAAAACAGGCTGCATGCGACTAAGAGAGAAGGTACAATATATGTTTATGGGGGGAATTAAAGAAGAAAAATTTGCAAATTGATGGAGGTGGAGAGAAGAGATGAGATGTTGGATTTGATTTTTAGGCAACAAAATGAAACAACCAGTTGAGGGGTGGACACGTGATACCATGAATTCTGGTCTGTCCCACTTGGAGAATTATATGATCGGAGGAAAGAAACCAAGGAAGGTTCTCCTAGTATATGCACATGTACAAGCTACTTGATCAAACCAAATAAACCTTTGAGAAATGGAAATGAGAGAGAGAAAGAGCTGTGAGAGATTCTGTGAACTTGGTGATCGCTCACCCTGTCGTACGAATCCATTCATGGAGTTGGGACATTTGGGACATTGGGAAGTTTAGATAGGTGTGAAACAGCTGTCTTGGTGGTTGTAACCTATGCTGCTGTCTCAGATTGGACATAGACTGGGCCTTCCCTTTCACTTCAGCTGGATTTTCATCTTTATCACTATTCACTACCATTTCTTTCCTGGGTTTTTTTTTTATTATTATTATTATTATTTATTTCTTTTTCTTCCTTCCTGGCATTGCCATTACCTTCTTTGTTTTGGAAATTACAATTTTGGTGCTTTAGGTAATGTGGGATTTATATAATTCACCCAAGAAAAAATTCAGTTTTAACAACTATGTAGGCATTTTTGAGATATAAACATATAGTTTATTAAAACTTAAGTTGTTTAAACCATCAAAAACAACAAAAATTCAAAAAATAAAACATTACAGAGTAATAAAAACGAATAATAATTAATACACAACCACAGCAACATGATTTAAAGAAACCAAATAGTGATTTCAACAGAAAATAGTAAAAATAAATAAATACTAGTTTTATTAAATAACAGCAATAAGCTAAGAGTAGTATTTGGACACATCACACATTTAATAACCATAAAAACCTTTGATATAATTATAAACAAGTCAGCAGATGTAGCTCAAGGATCATGTCTGGAAGATTCTCATAGAAAATGGGAGGTCATTAAATTATAATTATTTTCACTATAACAGAATATTAGTAATTTTTTAATTAATTAATTAATTGAACATGTACCGTTAATTTAACATGGATCCCTATCAAGGTTGCAAATTAATTGGTTGTTGCTTCTCTATCTTGTACTTGCCCAATGAGGCAAACCTAGAAGTCCACAAGATTCCTATCTTCCCCCAGCACCCACTAGCTAGCTAATAAGCTTACCAATGGTGAGGCTATGAAAAGGTTCCTACACTTATCCCTAAACAACAAGTTGTTGAGTGGGAGATTGATTGAACTAAAAGTATTTAAATCATAAACAACCCTAACTTTTTTTTGTTTTTTGCACATGGGATGCATTTTAGGATGCTTAATGAACACATGAAACTTATGTATTTTGAAGTTGCAATGACATAAATAAAAGTAATTTAACACAGTCTTTAAACAAAATTTTCTAAGTTATTTTCCCTCGTCCTTGGACCCGAGGAAACTTTTTCATCTGTCATATTCGATATTAATTACTATGTACTTCTTTAATTGTCTTTTTTTGACTTTTACGAAAATAAATACAAATTTTGATTTTAATGTATGTTGTATTAAATTTTCGATTTCCAAGTCTCATGCAAGGTCGAATTTTTTTTTTTTTTCCTTGTCCATCGAGGAATTATATCTTTACTTTGAACTCCTGGAAGTACTAATTTATCTATCATAGTTGTCGGCTCTGTTTAAAGGCATTCGGTTTTAATTAATTGAGAGTTTCAACGGTGATACGTTGCTGTCAACAAGGTTTGACAGAACATGCATGAAAACGATTACAACAATCAAACCCCCGACCATGCACCGAAATTCTCTTTACCCTTTTCTGTTAAAATTCAAACCTACGTACCCTGAGCCCTGGAACATGTCTTGTTACGTTAGTAAACGTGTCTGTTCTGGATATTGTCAAGGTAAACCATGAAAAGAAAAATAATTACTGTTATTATCAAGTCAATTTCTTCCTATTTTGTTATAGTGTTTATCTTTGACTTAATAATCAAAGACGAACCATTGTTTGATGAATTTATCATAATCTTAATTAATCGGGAAAGTTTATTTTTTGCTTTTTATTATCAATTCCTCATAATATTGACTATGAATTTAATAGGTTATCATATTTGTATGTATGAGTGTTTGAGATATTTAAATTCATTATTTCTTCACGGTAAAGGGTTATTTTTTAAATGAAATCTTTGGAGAAAGGGAGACGGTTATGCAAAAGACAAAAGCAAATCCAATAGATTGGAACACTTCATTTTATTTACTAACTAATATGAAAAATTGATTTAAATAATAAAAAAAAGTGAGATGATCTCTTAAGGAAAGCAAGAATTATATCTACGTGGCTTATAATGGATGGAGTCAATATTTCTTTAAATTCAATTTTAATACAGAAAAAAAAAAAAGAATTCCCCATATCCTAATTGACTATTGCTTCCCCCACAAAGCCCCATCCATGTGCAAAGAATTCCCAATTTCCTTCTTTTTTTTTTTCTTTTCCTCCAAACATTAAATAAATCTTCTCGTTGAATTCAATACTTCTTATCCAATCAACAGCTTTCCCACAAGACTTATCTAATTTGGTTGGTCGTTGCCTCGTGTTTCGTCACTTGGTCTTACCAAAAACAAAAAGTATATTAATATTCCTAGAAGAGGGGTCATACTTAAATGCTCAATTTCCCTCCCTTCACCTCTCAAATCTACCTGTCTCTGCTCTCCACCTACAACAAGGAAGGATTGGTTTTGGGTGTCATTTCCTTATAAAAGGGGTTTTGGGTCTTTTTGACTGATGATATTTTATCAAATCAAAGTGTTAATTAACAACTATATTAGTGATTAAGACGTGAATATTAGTCCTGATAATGTGGTTTAGAAAAGAACACATCTCCCTATGGGGGAGGGGGACGGGTTTTGATGCCTTGATCTTTGGGAAGGTGCAAGAAGAAATAACCTAACACCCCCTAAAGCAAAAATGACAGTATTCATTTGGAATTATAATATATTTGTGCAAAGGGGGTGTTGCTGGTGAGACCAGGGCAAGCCATGACAAAGCTTCTTTTGGAATTTGTATGACCTTTTTGCCTCTAATTAAAGATTCATAGCTTTTTTCGGTTGGTAAGTCAGATCTCTTCAAACAGCCTTAATATTAGTATACGGCATTGTCCGCGGCTGATTTGAGTGACTGAGTAAAATGCTCACCATGTATCACGGATGACAAAAGTTCTCTCATGCATTCCTTTTCATTTTGCTTAAATTTCTTCAAAAAAAGTTTTAGAAAGAAGGACTAAAGCTTTCGAGATCGTTATCAATCAATTTATCGAAATTTTCTATTGATGTAACAATCTAACGATAATATACGTATCGATCAATCATTCAATATGATAAAGATATCACACTCGAATATTTTAATTCAATAATAACTTCTATCATATTCATTTTTTCAAAAAATTGTACTTCGATCTTATTTTTGTCACCTTACATTTTCAAATAACGGATTAGTATGGGTATGATTTTTGTGATGAAAGGGACTCATTCTGGGTACCATCTCAAATCTTTCAAAGGGAAAGGTATCTAATCTCAAAACTGTTACCCATCGTTATCTTTTAATGATGGGAATTTGCTGCAACTTGCTATACATCTGTTTTGTCTGTAATTTGGCAGCAAATACAGCCACAACCCAAAGGGTTTCTAATAATTTTTTCCAACATGAACTAATGATTGAAACAACAAACTGCAATTTGCAAACATGAGAGACATTACTTTCAATACTGTTCCTTGAATAAATGAAGTATACGAAGTGTATAGATGTGTCCTTTGGATGCATCTCAGCAGACTTTTGTGCCCCAATTGAAATGCCTGTTAGAGGGACGAGACATACATGGTTGGCTTCATATCAAACAATAATGATAAATAACAAGTCACATCTACATTTTAATTGCAATATGCTTTCCCACTAGTATGAGATTAATTCAATTTTATTTCTTTCTTCTTCTTTTTTTTATAAAAAATTTCTAAGGTTTTAAGGGGTACCATGTTCATGATTTGCATAAGGTTATTGATTAATGTTCTACTTAAGGAATTAAACCTTTTTACTAATTATGTCTTGACTAGCTTTCTTGTTATGGCAAATAGGTAGCATTATATGCAAATTATGGAGCTGAACACGTGTAGTCATTAACTTATTACAATCGTCACTAATGACTTCATTTGCCAGTCATAATCTTCAAATTTTGTTTTCTTTTTGGCTAAACTATAAACGAAAGAACTTCAAAAGTAAAAAATAAGTCTGTTTTAACATCGTTTAAAGAGAACAAAACTTAAACTCATCATCTCATTTAAAATAATTACATAAATTATTTCGTTAAAATTATATTATAATACAAGAGTTCTTTTCTTACAATATAATATCATAGTTTCAGATTCAATAAATCAAGATTTCCTTTTTCTTAACAATTTTAATCTACAGACAGCCGATGAACATGGATCTCTCTTAAATAATCTTTTAGGTTTAAATTAAGATTTAAGATACCTTGTAAGCTTAAAACATTGATTTGTTAAATACTCGTAGCAGTGTTGATGGAGACTTTGCTTCGTATTTCGAATCCTCTCCCTTCCCCTTGAACCAAATATAAATTCTTCCATAAGAGAAGGTATTGGCCGACGGTTTATAAAATAATTAATCTCGTTTTAGTCTTGAAAAGATAGTTAATTGCTTGTGTTTTAAGCTGATTACAAGTTTATAACTAGTATTTTTCTTTTTGGTTTCACTAGAATCTTATAGATATGTACTTTACGAAACTGAATTAATTTCTAACATGAAGAATTAGAATATAATTAAGCAGAGACACTCATATTGATTCTCATACAACACTGGAGGGGCAACAGCTTCTTCAATTTAAAGCAAAACCCAAAAATCAAAGAGTATCTCTTTGTTGTAGAACTGGTTTGAAAGTTTCAATCAAACTGAAATTTGGTTGGGTTTGGATTTTTTAAGTTAAATTTAGATTTTCCTTTGGATGCTTCTCATACCTCTAGCTGTGGAGAATCTCATGCTGATAGTTGAAGAATGGAGCAAGAAATAAATTTGGATTGATCTAATTTTAAAAAATAAAAAAATAAAAATGGCCCACCTGCTTACATAAATTATACTCCAAAGAGATAGAAATTTACTGAATTTGGAGTATAATATTTGCATATCAATATTTAAATATGTGATGCCATCCATTTGATTTCAGATGTTACTCGAAATATTTCAAAAAAATCTATTCCAAGCAAAGAAAATTATCTAAGACTATAAATGTAGTCATAATCTTTAAAAAAGAGAGTTTTTTTGTGTTACTATTCTTCTTTTTTTTTTTTCATTGAATCTAAGAATATATTGAAATTAAAAATTTTATGTTGATTATTAAGAAAAAAAAGTTTATTTAAAAAGGGGTGGAATATGGATTGAAGCTTGCACAAATTTACAAAGGGGACAAGCTTACTTTTCTGAATCAAAAATGAAAATAACATTACATACTATCATGATAGAGAAAAAACAAGGCGGTGACGTGCGGCATTGTCACTGTCCAATGATCCAATGAGAGTGCGTAGCAGGCCACTTTTGGAGTCGTTCAGGACAGTTGTTTGAAAAGTGGACAACCTACCTACTTTTGCTCGCACGTGTAACACAAAGCCCAAGCGAACCTTAACCAAATGGGTTCGAACATTCCAAGAACTTGGGCGAACCATAGAGTCTGAAACCGCACCCAAATCTCATTTGCCCTGCTTTTATTTTATTTATTTCAAGTATCTGTCTTCTTTGTTGTTCTTTCTTTAGAGAAAAAGGTTCACAAAAATCGAGGATACGGATTCATTCATACTGATCATTAAAAAGTTTTATTTATTTTTATTTTTGTTTATCTAAACTGAACAAGCCGACCATTCTAAGCTGTGACTGCGCTGCACACGTGCAGCATACAAGATTCATTTTTTTTTTTTTCAGCATGAGAGGCTCTTTTCCATTTCCTTACTTTTTTAAAAGTGTGTTTCTTCTCTGACCAAGAGACAAAAAAAAAAGAAAAAGTGGGCTTCTTTTTAAAGGGACCAATAGCAAGATTTCATTCGGAAAAGGCCAAATAAAAATGAAAAAAAAAAAATAATATATATATATATATATATATATATGTATTTATATANGTGATTGCATGTAAACAATGGAAAAAAAAAAATATATATATATATTATATATATATATGTATTTTTAATCAAGGTCGAAGAACAGCCACATATCTTTAAAAAGTTGGTTGCTTCTATGACCATCTCACCTGATTCATATTGCAGTGTTACATCAATTCATCGAGCCAAAAGCAAATATATATATTAATAAAATCTTATTTTTCAAAAGTAGGATTATCTTAGAATATATCTCTCATAGACTTCTAGAAATGACATTCTTTTTTTATTATAAGAAAATGCTGCCAAAAGATGGAATTTTGAAAAATATTGAAGAAAAAGGGACAGCAAAAGAGAAAAAAAAATTAAGAAAAACATTCATAAGCTTGGGCCAGGTTCTCCATTCAATTAACCACCCAGCCCACATCACCTACGGCCCGACCTTACAAAATGACCCAGCAGCCCAACATCCATATAATCAAAATTTCCAACTCTAGCTTCCACAAAACTACTTCTGTCCAAGGAATTAGAAAAAATATACTTAAAATTACTTTTCACGGAATGGAGCAAAACCTCCAATCTTGAAGTTGTTTAATGTAATGTTATAATTAAGAAGTTCTCAAATGGGAAATAGACATCATCTCTTATTTTTCTAGGAAAAAAAAAAAAAAAACCTTAGCCACTCGGAAAAACTAATACTATTATACAACAATTCAAACATCAACACCTAACTGCAGTTAAAAGTGATCTTTCAGTGGTTATTCTCCACTGGGGCCCTCCTATGGCGTTGCCTATCTAATGCAGCATACGAGTTTCCTCTTTGTTGTTGGTTGCCGCCATGTTGTTGATTGCCCCTGTGTGGCTGGCTCCCTCTCTGGTGATGATCTCCCCTCTGATGATGCAATTGGTTACCTCTTTGTTGCTGATGGTCATAACCTCTATGAATACCACGGTTAACTACACCTTGTTGATGTAGGCCATAGCCTCCCAAAACATCCTGGTTGGCCTGTGGAGCCATTCTACCACCCCACTGCTGATGACTACCAATTCCAGGTGCTTGATATATCCGGTTGGCATCATATCCACCTTGATGAGAAGGATAAGGACTAGCCTCCATTGACACTTGTGCCATAGACCTGGGCATGTGCCTTGATCCACCATTCTGATCATGTCTCGGAGGGTAGTGCAAATTATTGGCAGCTGCTTGGTTATGAATTTGGTATTGATGAGGACCATAGGGTTCATTGTAGCCATGGGCATACGGAGGACGCAAAGGAGTTTGAGGTAAGGGGTAACCTGCACTGGGGTAATCTTGTCCAGGAGGAACCATTCTATGCTGCCCCTGGTTATGAAACCCATAATTTACATGGGAATTGACTGGTGGAACATACGGAGCGGCAGCATATAATGGTGGTGGAGCATGTATATCATTACTGAACCCATTACGATCTCCCTTCAACTGTAAGCTATTAGCAACGAGTCTGTGTGATGCCTCCCCAAGCTTACGGCCAGAAATGGCTCCCGGAGGGTTATGCCTGAGACAGAAAGCAAACATATTTTAAACCATTAGTAAATGTTTTCCAGCACTATAGGACATGCAGTACAGCAAGGAAAAAAGAAGTCAGAAACAATAATATATACAATCTTTTGAACAATGACCTTTCCATCAAATGAAGAGCTTGTGCAGGTGACCTTCCATTTTCCCAAGGTCTCCTTCCAGAATCTTCATGCCATAACACAGGTTCGGGCTTCATATCACTGAATTGCACCATCTGTGAAGCACAATGTTGAAAAATATCAATAAAAATAATATGACTAAATCAACCACATAAGCATTTCTTTTTTAACTATTAACAGAAGTATGCTTGCTCATACAAACATCCATTTCTTTTCATTTATTAGTGCTTCCTCATGAAAAAACCACCCTAACTTAATTTTCCTCCTTTATTTGGTGTGCTTTTGTAGATTGAGAAAGCCTAACATTGTTTTATACTAAAAAATTTGCTTCTTGCATGACTTTTTGAGCATATTGCACACAAGCATGTGGAGCCTATTTTCCAGAAAGGGCTCCAATAATGGCATCCATAGCAAAGTTCTCGTTTGCCAAGCAAGAACCTTTGTAAGGAGTACATTTAGGGTTGAGGGTCTTTCAATAGAAGTCACTGTTTCAATTGGTCATATCTCATATTTACAAATTTAGAGAAATAGCTGCAGCTACAAGATTTGGTCAACTACCACATCCAAACTACTTGAATGATTCAATAAACAGCCAAGTTCAGATGATATACCATAGGCAAAACTAGATGAAATTACAGGTGATACAGAATTAATGCAAAATAAATTTAAGAAATGACAACTGAATCTAATCTCAAGCAGAGAACTGCAATTGCGACATACCTTAGGAGGGAATGTAACTCCAGCTGGAGGACGGGTGATATGTTTATGAGCTTTTGGAAGTCTATATATGCAGCATCTGGAAACCAAGTGTCCAAAAAGAGAAATAAAATATGCATCTTAATGTAATAAACAGTCCCCCGCACATGATCAATAAATTAGTGAAGCATCAATAATTGAAACTTACATGACTTCATTGGCCAATATATCTTCCATGTCCTTGATTGGAGACCTGAATATAGGAGGGTGAGTATCTCCAGCACAAGGGGAAATGTAACCATTCATCCCATCACTGCATGCAGACCTAAATAAATCAGAAAAAATGTGGGAAAATATCTTAAATTCACTGTTAGCATGCAAAGTAGTCAAGACAGCTTCAATTCTAAAGTATATCACTGGACCGTATAGTATAGTCAGCAAAAGCAGCGTAACAACCAGAATTAAGATTAAAAGGAATAATACTAGAACATAAAAGCAAAACTAGCCCAACAACACCAACATGGTGAATGAGCATGTAGCTTCTATCATGACTAAACAATGAAATACAAAACATCAACTTTCCCCTTTGCAAACTTGCAATTTGAAGCATGTGACTAAAGGAATGTGATCAAACATAACTGAGAGCATAAACCAGAAGACAATTCAGAACTTAGTATAGCTTTACATATTACACACAATGAGAAAGCATTGACATAAAATATTTTCCGGAAAAAGTTTTCAGAACTTATGCTTGTTTGAAAGACTGAAAATTTATTTCAGATGTAAAACATTTTACGGGTCAACAAGAAAAACCCCTATTGACCATGTAAAATGTGGAGCGTAAGACATTCTCCAGAGAACTCAAAAAGTTGTTTAGACCTAAACAACATTGAGAATTATTTAGATCTAATATCCAAATAATTCTTTTCAAAAATAAAAAAATCCCAATAATGGTTTAAGTCTAACAATCCATAGTTTCTAAGAAGGTACTCTTCGTATTTAAAATTTTTTAAATTTAAGTGATAGTGAAAAATGTTTTCCACAAGATGATCCAAGCTATAGAAAATGTTTTCGACAATTTATCCAAACAAAAAACATTAAATTTTCCTATAAAATATTTTACACAGAAAAAATTTTCCTCAGCAAGTTATTTTCTTATTACCAAACACACCCTAATAAGAACAACAATTAGTGTAGAAACCGAATTTATGATCTATATGGATGATCCATACTGACAGGAAACCATCAAAACAGATATTTCATTGTGCCAATTGATAGAATTGAATAACTGTAAAATTTTCCCAACATAAATAAGTCACGAATCCCCCATTACATCCTAGTAGCTTGGCAGTGTACTCAAAGAAGAATAAAATTAGAATAATAGAATTCATCAGACTAACTTGATTTCAACCACAGTCCAAATTAGCAATTAGAACAAACCTCAAGTCAGGTTTGACTTCCTCCTTGACTTCAATTCGTTCCTTCTCTGTCAAATGTCTGCAATGATTGTCAAGAGAAAATATTTGTTCTGAGAGACGGTGTGATGCTGCCACAAAAAGCATGTCACACATTATACTGTTTCTCCGTGCTTCTTCCTCCTGTGTAAGATTGTGGCATTTAAAAGATCAAAAGAAAGCTAAAACAAAATTCAGAAAGAACATATAGACTCTTAACAAAAGGAGAAAGAGTAGAAGGTGCGCATGGAATCATGACTTGATTACAGTGCCATACCGTCAAAGTATGTTCTATTTTTGCAACCTCTGCAAGAAGACGTTCTTCATCAATGAAAGGCAATTTTGCAATACCCTTCAGGAAGCAATAGCAAATAGATCAAATTTCCACTTCAGTAAACCAAAGACTTTCTGTAAACCACTTGGCATATGAAACTAAACCAAATGAGAGTAAAAGATAAACCTACCTGCCATGAAAACCGCTTCCCATTCATATCAATTTCAAAATCTGATAGAAAGAATGAGTTTAGATTTCAGACTTTATCGAAGAAATTAAGAAGAAATACATATATGCCTGCGTGTTTAGCAACAATGCATACCAGTTGGGTAAAAATCAATAATGGGTGAATTTGGATCAGTCATCAATTTCCTATACTGCTCAGGAAGTGCATGGGCACTGCAAATGAGACACACTCATTAGTATCCTACATGGCTCAGAAACTTACAAAAATAACATGTTTGAAACTAGTAGAAGTACCTTGCCGCAGGAAAAACCCCCAATAACTGATTGAATGGTTTGAAGGGGGAGCCCAGCTCAAACTGAATATCTAGCTGACCAAGATCCTTTAGATCAGATGCAAAGGGTGCATAATGATAAGGATAAAACCTGCAACAAAATTGTTCAATGGCAGCACGTCACTCTCACCAAAACAAAGCACAATGAGGCTGAAAAAAAAAATTTAAACTCAATACATCCAAAACAAATAAGATTACTGATTCTAAGCACAAACTATATACACCAGAATGGTTCCAAAATAGAATACAACCTAATAGGTATAACATGAGAAAAAGCATCACTCCAACACTAAATTTCCAACAAGATCAATAAAAGCTCTATCAAATACCAACATCACCGACCACAGCCCTCAGGTGAAAAAAGATGGGAAAACAAGGACAAGCAAATAGAGAAAAGAATTCACCAAAAGTATCCATATAAATCATTCCAGAATGGAAATCAACCAAAATAAGCCTGGTCAAACTTTCCTTTACAACCACTGTTGGGAAAAAGAATAAATGTAAAAGAAACTTACCACCTCCAAGAACAAACCCCTTCATAGTAATAGTGCATAACCCAACATAGACCTTCCGTGTACCTCAAAACCTACACAACAGAAGCTCCAGCATATAAGATTATTAGAGAAATAATTCATTAACATAATATTCTACAACGTCCTCACAAAAAATGTATTAACTCACAACATCTTTTCGTATTGCTTCCATTTCCTCTGGAGTTTTTGCTGAAAACTTTTCTTCATAATACCTTTCTTTCCATCCTGGTTCTCCCAGTTTAATCTGACACAAGCAAAAATTCATAAAAGCAGCAAAAATACTTAAGTCATGGACCATAACAGCAACAAATTCGGACGGGGGGGGGAGAGGGAGAGAGAGAGAGAGCACACATCATATGATATCAAGGGTGCATGCTTTGTCCAAACATGCATGTCTGAACAGCCAAAAACTTGAAAAAAAAATATGAAACTAAGTCTAGCCCATTGAATTTTACATGCAATTACAATTCAACATGAATTATTTGCCATGTGGTAGAAATAAGATGATGGGTGGGGACAGCATAAATGTTGAAAATTGGACATACAAATAATTTCAACTGAGTTTCTAATATGACTACTATCTTTAGCCAGAATAGAAGTAGAACTGAAAAAATAATAATAAATTACTTATGAATAGATAATGTCATATTCAAACCTTATCTTCCTCGTGATTTTTGGAGTTAAAAACATCAGATTTGTCACGGATCAACTCCTTAAGTTTTGCTTTCAATTCTTCTTTGTTCTCATGTTCCTGATGCCAATGGGATGAAAGAAACAACATAGTAAGCACCATTATTATAACATACAACATTCGAATAAAAATATATTGCAGGATGCTTAATACTCTCTAAACTCCTTGCCAGCAAGGCTCATACCAAATCATAGGTTAGCCCATGGAATATGAGTCCTAAAGAATGGCTGTAGGAGTCAGAATTACATTAAAGTGCCTCTCCTGAAGCAGGAAAACGTACTTCTGTTTCAATACTATCCTCTGCTTCGACGATAGCAGCACCAATAGTGGCTCCTGAAGATAAACGTCGCACTTTGTGCGGCTGACCAGAGGATCCATTACCATTAGACTCCATTGTTTGCTGAAATGGTGCAGGTGAAGGGCCTGAGGCAAGACGGGAACCGTGAAATCTAGCAACTGGAACCAGAGAATCAGGTTGAATTTGAGGCTCCACATCATCTCCTCTTCTAGCTTGTGCTTTTTCACGCTTGATTCTTTCTGCTTGACGCTGTCCGTTACCAGCAGCATAGAACAAATTAATACTGAATACTTTACTGGGTCAAAGGATGAGTAAAGAGGTACAGTTCCAAATATAATGCATTCATTCCAAGAAGCCTCAAGTTGGTCTGTTCATATTAAGGTGCATATATGCCCATAAAACATTTTCAGAAACATTCAAGATTCAAGTTTTAAAACTACAAAACTGCTCAGAGCAAACAGCAGAAGGCAACTCAAAAGTTATACAGTTACAAAATAGTTAATCTTGCCACCAAAGCATACAGAAAAAGTGCCATTTCAGATTCCAATCATGATACTTAAGAATAGTTGGGTGATAATCACATCTCTTGCACAATCAGTGAAAAGAGGATTGAACAGATAGATAATTACCACTGCAACATTAAAAGAACCAAAGCGACAACCTAACCACAAGGCAAAGATCCCCAACCCTTATTTTTATGAAAAATGAAAGGCAACCATGAGCAAGTTTTCCATAATAATATGACTCAATGACAAAGCCCAAACATAAACGAAAATTGCTTTAAGTGAAATAAGAATCATATTGATCCTGAACTCAACAAACCTGATGCAATCGTGCTCTTTTCTGGAATATTTTATCTTCATAGGATCCCACAGCCTGGATAAAATGCTCTACCCTGCTCAAATTTGGCTGAAATTGCAAACAAGAAGTCAAAACTATTAGCGTACCAAATGAAATTTGGTGATTGGAAAAATACGTAGCTGACACAAATAAGAGTAACAGGCACCTTGCTTCCATTGGTCAAATAACCACCCAATGACCTCAATTCCTTCTTGTATGCAGCCATTAGCAAGTTGATTGCACCCTGTAAAATTAACAAAGGGAAAAGAGAAAGCTTCCTATTAAAACCTCAGTTTTATATATGAAACCTTGAGTTTCCATTCACAAAATCATTATAAAAATTTAAGCCAACAGTAAAATAATTACTTCAACCATTTACAGACCTCACGAATCTCTAGTGTGGGCATATGAGGTAAAAAATCATTGCCAACAAAGAAGCACATGAATATAAAATCATCCACAACACGCTCCAAGTCCATTTCAAAAGGAAGGTTGGGGATTCTCATCTCATATTCCAGATACTCCCTAAGTGTCCATATGTTCAGAAACTGCAAAGAGAAGCAAATAACAAGTTGTAATTTATTGAACGATTTTATTATAATCATTTCAAATATAAATTCAATTGAAAAATTACCTGGTAAGGCTTTCTGGCCACAGCTTTTCCATCACCTTTCTCATCAAATTCTCCAGCCTTTCGCTTTGCCTTTCCTTCACAATCTGCTGCTACATGGCCCATCTGACCACACACGAAGCATTTATCTTGTCCAGGGGTAAAGACAACCTGAAAGTATTCCATAAAACCTGTTACTTTTGGGCCAATTGGGAAACAGGATAATAGAACGATAAAACATGCTTCCAAAAATAATTTAACTTGTAACATCCACTTATTCTGCTAAATGAGTAAAATAATCAACCTCAAACATATGTTATAAATACAAGAAAGGCAGATCAGTGTAAAACATTTCAAGCAATTTATAATGATTCTCAATGCAGCAGTTTTCTTCAAGTTCAAAAAATACAAACCTCTCGGAGGATTGAAAAATGAACTTCATGAGTGGCCAAGGCCAACATAATTAAATCAGCATCCTGTCAAGAGTCAACAATTAGCAGAGTGAAAGATTTAGTCCAGTAAAGTTGGCCAAAGCAAATAAATAGAAGTAAAGAACGCATGCATATTAATTTATGTAGAGAAGCTGAAATCCAAAATGGAAATAATGAAGGGAGAAATATACCAAACCATACAGGCAATGGCGTGTATTTGGATTAAAACCAGGAAGGTTCCTTTGGAGCCGAATATATGACATAATTTTATGTTCTCCTTCACCAGGAACATTTGCATCAGAAAGAATAACCTTCAATAAGATGAAAATATAAGAAAAGGCCAAAAACTCTCAATCATGTTAAAAGAAAGCAAAAAAGCAACAGAAAGCAAAATAAACAAGGAACCATATCATTGATACTACCTTGACTGTTTTCCATCCAGGGTCATAATTTAACCTAAGGTGGATATAGTACTGCAAAGCAATTGACAAAACAGCCATAAATGGAGTGCCAGGTGTTATAACATTTGAATCAAAAAGTTGTGATTCCTCTTTAGGAGGAAGCCTTCTGCCCTCCCTCTCAAACTCCTCTCGTAGCCTTGCTTCTTCAGCTGCCTACCAAAGGAAAGTTAACAAAATCAAAATTATTATCAAATTTGGCTTCTGTTGTAGCATCAATGTCATTAAATTGCAGGAGAGTACGAAATACCTATGTCAACAAATTCATTCTTGAATGATCTTAAGATTTCATCTAGTATACAGATTAGCATTGGAAACAAAAAAAAAAACTACCCGAGCAATGACAAGATCACATACCGCCTCTGCAGCATCTTTTGCTGCTCTAAATCGCCTAGAGCGCTGTTGGTTCATTTTGGCCCGAGGGGCAACGCCATCTACAGCGTGTTTCCAGATATACAGTTAGTATTACCAAATATTTATACATATACATTTTATCTGCATGTCAAAATTATCAAAAATATCTTTCAACCGAAGCTAGCACTACTCACCAATGGCCATAAATAAAAGCTTCCGAGGGCGGACCATAACAAACAATCTATCAATGTAATCAAACATGCACTGAAATACTTCATCAAAAGTTGTCGGCGAAGGCTGCATGAATCGAAATCAAATTCACCAAATTATAATCACTCTAACAATTACAACGAAATATAATGCTGGAAAATAAATGAAAACTTTACTGTGTTGAGAAAGTTACTCTGTCTTCGGGGTGGAAACAAGGATGAATGATCCCGTTCATGTCGAGATAAAGATTATCGAATTCGAGTTTGTTGGGGTTAGGTTTACTCGTATCAACCGGAATGGAGACGCCGTCGATAACCACCGGTTCTTCCTCGATAACGTCCATTATAACAAGCGGATACTTCTCCGCTAACCATCTGTAGAACGCTGGCACTCCCATTGCCAATCCCTCCCAATTCCAATCTCTCGCGGATCTCTAAAAAATTGGAACACCAAAGACAAAACCCTAACCGCAAAATCGATAAATATAAGAGAAAAAAGGAAAACCAGGCTTGCTTTCGAGTTTTGTTTTCTAGCTTCTGGTCTTGTGGATCTGTTGTTGCGACGGCGAATTAGGGCACGGTGACAAACTTACAAGACAATAATACCCCTACGAGATTTAGGGGATACAGAAATAAAGAAGCGGGAGACCTTAAGAAGGATAGGGGTGTTTGCGTCTTTGTATATGGGAAAGGTCGTTCTGGTCTTTGGCTTGTGGAGCTAACAGGTTTTCATTTTTATTTTTCTTTTTAAAATTTTTTGGAATATACTTCTCCCTCGGCAATAAGGAGGTGGCTGTGAGATAATTGCGTGACAGACCAAAATATCTAAAGGACGATATGTGGATTTTGATGTGGGGCCTTTTTGCTTTTTTTTTAATGTGTCGCCGTGCGTCTTTTCTCCGAAATCTAACGGTAGTAGTGTTATCTGTGACTGACATTGATGACCTGATTGACATTGTCAACTAAATTATGAATTTCAAAGGAAAGGTCAAATGTTATTTTTCTTGTAATAAAAAAAAGTATTGTTTAATTAATTGAGTTGAATTACCATTTAGGACTTTATTTTGGCAATTGGAGCATAACCAAGTGTAATGCCTAATTTGAGACTCAACCTTACAAACTGCTAGTATAAGATTGTGATAATTATTATTTAGATCTGATAATTTTAAATACGATACGTTAACATGATATGATAATATATAAGTTAAATAGGTTTTGAGTTTAATTTTAACGTGTTTCGTGTTTAATTATGTTTGACACGTTAAGATACGAAAATTTTCGTATCTTAACTTGTCAGACACGATAAACACATTTAAATACGTTTACTTAATCGTATATACGTGACACGTTATTAACCTATTAACAATTAATAGTTAAAAACTATTTTAATCTTATATAAATAATTTTAAATATTTATTTTAGTAATTTTTTAATTTTATAAAGGCTATAATGTAATTATATGATAATGAATTTTATGTATGTTATTTATATTAAATTTTATTATATTTGATGTTATTAATTTTTTTATATAATTATTTTTATAATTATAGATTTTAAATTTAAATAATAAAATTTTATTTAATTGTAAATATTTTTATTTAATAGTGTTAAAAGTACTAATTATGTTAAATGTGTTATTAATCGTGTCGTGTCGTATATTGATATATTTAATAAACATTTTAATCGTGTACATGTTGTAAATTTAAGATACGAATATTAAACATATCGTGTTCGTGTTTAGTCTTAATGTGTTTTGTGTTTAATCGTGTCTGATACATTTATGACATGAAACACACAATTTGTCAAGTTTACTATTGCCTTTTAAAAAAAGAATACATGACTTTGAGAGTAGGATGAGTAAAATGTTAATTTGATTATAAAAAATGTATAATTAAATTAATGGAATATGTTGCGAAAATTAACCAAATCGATCTAGACTTCTGTTTATCAAATTATATGAATTTTTTGAGTCACAGATCTTATATTTTGTTTTAGATTCATTTTTTTATGTTGATTATATAGTAAATCAATTAAATTATGAAATCATGATAACAATGTAAGTTAATTGAATATGTTGCGAAAATTAACCAAATCGATCCAAAGTTCGGTTTATCAAATTATGTGAATTATTTGGGTCACATATCTTATATTTTGTTTTAGATTCATTTTTTTATGTTTTATTATATAGTAAATCAATTAAATTATGAAATCATGATAATAATGTAAGTTTAATAACATCAAAATGTTATAGCAAATATAATTAAAAATATTAAAGTGTTTCGACAAACGCAATTGAAAATATGCTCGTAGTTATAAATTGATTAATTTGATTAACTAGAAAAAAAAAGAAAAATCAAAATCAATTGACTTATCGATTTAATTGGTCTTATTTTTAAATTAATCAAACTGTTTTAATCAAATTTATTAAATTATTTTGATTATTTTGATTTTAATCATAATTACCCCAATCATGTTCACTGAATTATTAGTGAAAGAAAGGTAAGTTTAAACATTTTTATTATAAGATTTTGTTTTTGAAAGTTTTAATTACAATCCATTGAACTTGCAGCTAAACGTGGATTGTATAAGTGTTTTCTTTAATTCAAAACTATGGATTTAGAATCTCAAGCATTAGTTGATTTCACTAGTTTAAATGCAATGAAGGAAAAAGCACATGATCTTAAAAACTTCTTCAAAGCAGTGCATGGGTAAATATTTTCAAGTAGTTTAACATTTGCGTAATTTATGCAAGTCTTGGTTATGTCTACAAAATTGTATCTTGATAAATATTTTAAAGTTTCATTGAAAAATTATTCCTTCAGTCATAGGCAAAGAACATCACATTCTTACATACCCAATTCATATGTATTTAATTCTTTAATCAACACATACAAACTAATCACTCACACACTAATTATTTATTTACTTGGTATCTAATTACAGATTCTTTCTGTATACTAGTTGAAATACTTTGGCAGTATAACTAGTAACTAAATTATAATAGGATCTACTAAAAGCATATTAAATTGCTATTTAAGATGAAATGTAAAGTAAATTTCATTTATATTTTTTTATAATTTCATTTTTTTTCATACGACTATTTGTGATTTTTTCTTTTCTCAATTAATATATTGTAAATAACTTATATTATTATAAAAGATTAAATTAATAATATATATTTTTTGAAAAGCAAAAATTGTATTCATTAATCAAAACGAATGCCTTTAAATGTGAATAATAAATTTGAAATATTCATTTTTTTTCTTGTTAAATTAAGATGATAAGCTCATAAATTGTATTTTTTCAAAGGTTAGAATACAAATATATAATCTAACCATAGTTCAAGTAGTTAAGTGTTAGATGTAAGGAATTTGAACAAAATTCTAGATTCGAATGATGACGTTCCAATCTCTGGTAGCTGATGATTCAAAATCTTTGCCACCTCCATCATGAAAGCAAGGCACAGTCATGGAACAACCATCTTCTTTTGTTCTAGAAAAAGAAAAAGCTCAAGCCAACTAGCAAGCCAAGGATAATGTAACGAAGGTGACTACCCTTGAACGCGATTGAGCATTATAGAAAGCAAAGAATCAATGGAAGATAGATAGGAAGACCTGAAAGACGAACATTTCAAGGCTTCCCATCCATTGATCTTTAGACGTGCAGTCCTGAATTCTTGGGTCAGGATTGGGCTGCGAGTTCCTTTCAACCTTTTCAATATGGCCTTTGAGCCCATACTTTTCCTCTGGTCCCCCAGCGCCAAACTTCCCCCGTCCACAGACACGAAAGCGAGTGAAACAGGCAAACGTGTGGATCTCTTTTCCAGCCGAATGCTCTTTCTTCCACCACCAACAGCAACGATGTTCGCCAATTTTAAAGCCTCAATCTTTGTCACCCAGTTTCCGCGGATCTCACTGTTCTTCTCTAACAACTTATTCTTCAAACTGAATCTCACAACTTCCCTACAATCATGTCTGTAACGATTAAGGTATATTTCACCACTTCCACGACTTATCTTAATTTCAGCAACAGACCCAGCTGTTTCACGGGTTGTTATAACTCCAAAATCCGACCAAGGCCAATTTACCATTCTAACCCTTTAACGTCAACATTTCACAAGCCGAGAAGAATGCAAGCTCCGGTTCAGTCTTCTTCGACTCCCGTGATCAAGAGCTCGTTGATCGAGCCAGATGGTGGGGTCGTCGTCGATCTGGTGCTGCCGGAGAGTGAAAGGGAAGCGAAGACGGCTGAGGCCGAGTCAATGCCGAAGGTGAGGTTGACCAAGATCGATATGGAGTGGGTGCATGTGATTAGCGAAGGGTGGGCTAGTCCTCTGAAAGGGTTTATGAGGGAAGATGAGTATTTGCAGAGCTTGCATTTCAATTCGTTGAGGATGAAAGATGGGTCTATTGTCAACATGTCACTTCCCATTGTTTTGGCTATTGATGATGAGACTAAGGAAGGAATTGGGTCGTCTTCCGATGTTGGGTTGGTTGGGCCTGATGGAGACTTGATCGCCATTCTCAGGAGGTTCCTGTTTTTTTTTTTTAACAATCTCTTTCTTTTTTTCCTTATTTTTTTTTGCACATCTTTTATTATATGTGAAGGTGCATGTGACAACTGCAATTGTGTTTCTACATACTCTAACTGTTAGTATTACTGTTTTTTTAAGGTTCCAATTTTGATTTTATGAATGCAAATTAAAAAAAGGTGGAAGTTTTAGTAATATATAAGCTTGGTTTAAAATTCCAGCTCGTTTACTTTGATGTATACTGCTAGGTAAGCCTTCGAGGAGTCTTGTTGGTTGCAAGTGTTATGTGCTTAATTGCTCGATTACTGATTGAATTGGCATTTGTATCATGCAAGCTGAAACTGTGCTGGAAAGTTTTCAAATCAATTAATCTTTCTTATTTTGTAAATATTTTTTAAATGTTTAAGTTTCATTGCAGCATTCAAATCTACAAGCATAATAAAGAAGAAAGAATAGCTAGAACATGGGGAACAAGTGCACCAGGATTGCCATATGTTGAGGAAGTCGTCACTCCAGCTGGAAACTGGCTCATTGGAGGTGATTTGGAAGTTTTGAAACCTATCAAATATAACGATGGGCTTGATCATTACAGAATTTCCCCCAAGCAACTCCGGAAAGAATTTGATAAGCGTAAAGCTGATGCAGTTTTTGCTTTTCAATTAAGGAATCCTGTCCATAATGGGCATGCACTATTGATGAATGATACTCGGAGACGGCTTTTAGAAATGGGTTTCAGGAATCCAATCCTGTTGCTTCATCCTTTAGGTGGTTTCACAAAGGCTGATGATGTGCCCTTGAATGTTCGCATGGAACAACACAGCAAGGTTTTTCCCATCATTCACTTTATATAATCACTACTAATATCAGCCAGATTAAGGATACTTGCTATAAGGACAAGATATGTGCAAACTCTTGAAAAATGATGCAATTCTATGTACTTCGTAGCTCTGACTTATGAACCAAAACTATTTGATGTTTTTCTTGTATGGTGTTTAGCATTCAAATAAATTTGTCTTGAAACTTTAAAGTTTCTGTAAAAAGTTTAAATTGATGACAGTTTTTGTACTTTCTTATCATTTAGGTGACAGTTTACTGTTTACTTCATCAGCTTCTCTGTTCAAATGACTTGTAAATTGAATTTCATTTATATCCAGGTCCTGGAAGATGGAGTCCTTGACCCTGAGACTACCATTGTGGCCATATTCCCATCACCCATGCATTATGCAGGTCCAACAGAGGTGCAGTGGCATGCCAAGGCAAGGATAAATGCTGGGGCTAATTTTTATATTGTAGGTCGTGATCCTGCTGGAATGGGTCACCCAACAGAGAAGAGGGACTTGTATGACCCTGATCATGGGAAAAAAGTGCTAAGCATGGCTCCTGGGTTGGAAAAGCTTAACATTTTGCCATTTCACGTACGTACCAATATGGCAATATATGCTGGTTTAACCTTAATTATAGATAATATTTGCTACTTTTTACCTTATTACTTCAAGCTCTGCTTCCAATTCCTTGTTTATCATATATAAACTTTACTGGCTATTCTTGATTGATAAATGCTTCAAATGATATTTATGGGTTAGGGGTTAGGCTGTCCTTTTGCTAGATCTTCAATGTATGAGTTACTCCCCTTAGAGAGTAATATCACATGGTGACTCAATTTATGCAGTATATATGACTTGATCCGTTTTAGAAACTCCTTCATTAATCTTAACAGTAGCCAATAATCTCAATAAATACTGATCCAGTAATAAGGTTTTTCATCACTCAATGATCCAAAGAGAAACCTTTACCACTCAATCAGGACTAATTGTTGCTGAAGAAATGGTGCCTTATGTTGTGTGTGTGTGTGTGTTTTTCCCCTCCCTTTTCCACTTATTTCCTTGAATTATGGTCTGCAGGTGGCAGCTTATGACACAGTGGCAAAGAAGATGGCATTTTTTGATCCTTCGCGAGCTAAAGATTTCCTCTTCATCTCTGGAACCAAGGTAAGTGTTGGATTTTCTAGATTCTTACGGTGTTTCAGGCTTCATCATTTTATTAGTCAAAAGTCTTGTGCAGAATAACATGTAAAACTAATATGATGCTTGTTGTTGAGTCAATTAGTCTTGCTTCTCAGTTGTTGCTCAAATCTACCTTATATATAACTTATGAAATTCTGCAGTGGTTACTAAAGGAAACAGGGTCTAACCAGAAACTTAAGGGGTTTAATTTTACTTCATTAATTTATATAAGAATATCATGAACTGGTTTGGGACAATTCATTACATTTCAGTAGGAAAAAATAAATTAATGAAGAAAATTTTGAAGATGAGGCTCTGTGATACAGTGTATGGCATGTCATTGAAGTTTCAGAAGAGTAATCATTACTGCTAATACAATTTCGACTAATTGATTGGATGTCGAAGGTTGCTAGAAAAGCTTCCATTATTATTATCTTGTTTTCAAGTAAGCATTAATGTTATCTGTGAAAGTGTCCATATGACGGGAAATTCCCTTAGATTGGACAATACTCTTGAAATGTTGTCGAATTAAGTTTGCTGGCATTTCAAATTGCATATAGTTCTTAAGTTTCTGACTCTAATAGGTATTGCTGCAGATGCGAACTTATGCAAGAAACGGTGAGAACCCTCCTGACGGTTTTATGTGCCCTGGAGGATGGGAAGTCCTTGTCAAATATTATGAGAGTTTGGAAGCAGAGGAGGCAACACAGCAGCCGGCTGTTCTATCTTCTTAGGTGCATAAGTTGATAGTAGGTTTTGCAGTAAGTTTGTTATAACAAATGAGGAAAGAGGGTCTTGCGGTTTCAAGTTGAGCACCATTAAGTCTAATTTCAGCAGCTCCAGTAATGAAATTGAGCATCTCCAAGCCTATTTATATGCCTTTCTTCAACTCCTGGTGATCGGCTTCCAAATGGATTATATTAGGTAGTGGGATACTATATATATTGAAATGCTTATGGTTCATTCTTTTGAGAGGAATTGATACTCAACAGAGGTCACAACCTCTGAGGGCTTGTACTGGTTTGAAATCTGAATGTGTCAAGTACTAATTCTTTTGTCTACTCTAGTTAAGTTTATCACCTTCTGATTTCCCATTGTTTTAAAGCTGCTATAACGTTTTCGGTATTCTTTAATTACTGTCCAAATACCGAATGTCCGAGCTGTTAAGTAGGGGGAATTAGGAGGGATTCATTGACAATAGCCGAGGGCAAGGTTCTTCCATATCTCTTTTTTTGAATAGAGCAGTTTTCATCAGCATGCAACTCAATCCGAAGCCATCTTTTCAAGTGCCAGCAATTCATCCATAACTCTTTGAAACAGCTACTTCAGCAATGAACGTGTGTTTAGTATTTCACGGTTGGGAGGGTGGGGATTTTGGATAAAATTCTTAAAAGCATTTTCATTAGAGTGCAATAAAATGCTAAAACATGACAATCAGTGAGATTGAGATGATGATGGGGGCCTACTCATCTTGGGCTCACCCATCTTACCAATAACTGTAATCAGAACTAAGATTCAGGGCTTTGGCCTTAGGCTTGGGCTTCAAGCCATCATCCGGGGACTACAACTCCTGTGTATTATTGCTATAATTATTTTTTTTATGAGGGGGTAAGCCACTTAACTAAGGTTGCTAATGGAAACTCAGATGCAGGATTCACACTCCAAGTTCACGCATGAACTAAGACCTGGATTCTTGTCTAGCAAATGACCAGCAACGTACAGCATTTCATCAAAGGGCCGGTTGAAATGCTAAACCTTTCGAAGAATTTTCATATGGCGAGTTGCGATGTGGGTTATAAATTTTAGTCATTGGTCATAATTTTCAGCTAGCAAAAATGTCGGACCTTCTAGGTCTCCCTATGGCGCAAAGACTTACTCCAAATTCCTCGAAACTTCAATGTCTGCATGGTTAGGACGTCCTCTCTCCCCCTGACCCAAACAACAAATCATCCACCCTGGCTTGGACCCCCTTCCAAAAGAGTGTTGTTCCCTGGAATGGAATGCGAAAAGCCCCATCCGATAAATAGTACAGTTGTGTAAGTAGACCATCTCCCGAAACATGACATTTATTGTTTCCTTCATCTAACACTGTACATGTGCTTCAGCTCTGCTCTGTTTAAGGTACATCCGTAAAGTCCTTGGCGTTCCGCATTCAAGGGCTTAGCTGTAAATGGGGCCATTCCCGTTTTCCATTTCTTCTCCATTCCAGACATACATCGAGTTGTTTAAGATTAGGCTTCCAAAAAGTTTATGCTTCCAATTTCCTTCGTTTATATCTGGCTTCTGATAAATTGTCTCATTTGAAACTTCCACGAATATCAAGGTCGAGCTGGCTACTTCCAGGGCCACAATATTTTCCTCTTCCTACCAAATTTTGGTTCTTTAATTAGAATAAAGTATTGGTAGGCTATTTCCCCTCGGTTGTTAACTACTCCTTTATATTTGTAGATTGTGAAGTCGGTGTCTAGCTTTTCCTTGGTGGTTTGGAGCATGTTTATTGCTGTCTATATGTTTCTCTATAAAGGAATATATATATATCTCTTTCCATGCAATTTGCATGCCCCTAAGATCTTTCCCCTTCTTGGGTTATGTGGCGATAAGACAAACTAAACATGGCCTTTAATGGATATTTTGCAGGTAGAAGGTCACCTCAAAAACCAATTTGCTTATGTACGTTCAGGATTAATAAAAACAGGTAAAGTTCTGGATCATCTGATTGCTCACATAAGGCAAACGGATCAGTATAATTAATTGAAGAATTATCCTTGCTTGCTTAATTCTGGGGCTTGATCTCTTGTTAAAATATGCAGAGAGAATATGAAGAAATACTGAGAAGGAAATGAGAGACCCTGATGGACCTAACTATTTTGTCTCGAGGAGAAGTTTTCGAGAGGGGGGCAAAGGTAACATGGCCTTCATGTGCCCCGTTCAGCATGAGGTCATTTCTCTCGAAACCCTATGATGGTCAGGTAATCACTGCCTTTCGGTGATTATGCAAGACCCACTTCAATATTTGTATCTGTTTTCATCCTCCATATTCAGTTAACAAATTTCAATCACAGAACATGGTGTCGACTTCTTTTGAAAAACAGTAACCCTTTTGGCCCATGAGGTTCACGCTGATCAGTGCCAGGCACATTGAATTTATTGTTGAAGTATCGATCACTTATCAGCCAACATCCAGGCATGTTATACTGCTTAAAAGGACACCCAACTATAGTAACTTATAGTGCCCAAATTCATTGCAATTTCGACAGATCATTCAACATGGTTGATTCCACTTATAACGTAAAGTGGAATTACCAAAAGAGAGAAAAAAAGGTTGAAAGGCTTTAAGTTGGGTAAGTTGGAATATCTATCACGTTTCAAATACGAGAAAACTTTACCTACCATACAGTCCTATAATCTTAATTTCAATGTCATATTTTTGGTCTGTACAATACACGTTTCGTTGTCTTCGATCAAGCACGTCTGTTCAAACATTAAAACAATCAGTGCATGTTGTAAACATTGATTAGGGTTGTTTTCGTGCACGTAGGTGATGTAATTAAGGAATTCACGTACGGTCAATGTACTAGTAATAGTGTGGTGTTGACAATAATATGGCCGGACGTAGCCGTAACAAAGCATTTAAAGGAGAGCCTGATTTTGGGTCGAGAGACTTGCTCTGGCTCTTTCTGGACCTTAGAACATGGGGGAAGAGAGAGAGAGAGAGAGAAAGAAAAGAGCTGCTGCCCTGGATCATAAGGAAGGGGTAGATGGAAGACAGACAAGTGGTTCTCATTTAATTTCAAAATTTATTTCTGACTATGACCATGCTCGTATTTGGTAGTTCATTCTGCTAGCTTAGCTCGAGGACCACCTTTACCAAAGTCCATAAATATTCACATACAAAAGAGATCTTCAAGGAACCAACTCTTTCATCCTCTTTCTTTTTTGGGTTTGGACTACTCTATTTAACCCTAATATGCAACTACTTGACACTAAATTAACTAATTTGATGGTAAATGAATAAGAGAAAAGTCTCTCGATGAGGCACTTTCTAGTTCCCACAAGGACAAATGGAACAGTAATTTCACTTGATAGGGCAGATGATAGGTGCATGTGGCTGCTGGAAAAACATGTAAATGCACTTTCCGTATCACAAACGATTGCTTCAAAATCCTTAATGATGTGTAAAAATAATACTAATATCCCACAGTATACCAATCAGAGAATGCCACGTCAACATCTAGATGTGATTAACCTATTAAACCATCCAATTTAACTACCAAGGCATGCCTCTTATTTCGAAGATGGCATAGTGCTTTGTAGCCTGCCTATCCTACACCCTAAGTCATAGCGCTTCGTTTGGATGGTTTCTGTTACGAAAGGGAATGCAATAGCAACATAAAAGACTGTGATGAATTTGTCTACTATATATCTAAAGCAGGACAGAAAGATTGGAAGAGAAAAAAAAGGAATCAAAAGAGAGGAAAATGAAACAGTCACATGTGCTATTGAAATTCTTGTTGAAGTGGCCAGGGGGTTATGTAGAATACCCAAAGTCTTCTCTTCTCTTCTGTTCTGCCATTAATTTTCAACACTGTGGTCCAGTGGGACCCTTTTGTGTTTTCTCTCCATTTCGTAAGGTGTTTTGAAGAATGAGGATTCTTCAATTTTGTTGCACCGGTATGGTGGCTAAGGGTAGAAAAAATAAGCCACCTAATGCCTATGGAATGAGCTCTGGACATTCATTGCCAAACTTTAAGGATTGCATACTATCCATATGTAATATATGTAAACGTATAGCTTGAAGGAATGTAACTATATCCTTGGTCACAATTGTTGATTTCTAGACTCTAACCTTTTTCTATACTTACGATCCAAAACCCAAATTGCCTTCAAGAAAATATAAATTACAAAGTTTAAAAGAAATGTAATATTTATTGTAACATCTTGATTTAATTCAATTTGATTACGTATAGTATAAGTCTCTCAAAATGTCAGTAGAGGAAGTATTATAATGAAAATTTAGATATTTGATCCTGAACAGACACTTAAACAATTAGGATTCGATGATATCAAATGGGGAAAATATTGGAGAGTAAGCGAGCGATTGCATTTGCATATGAGGAAGAACCATGCAAAATAACTTAAAAACATTGTACAAGGTAACAGCCAAATGAGGCTTTTGAATTACTAAATGATGGTAAAATGATTTGACTCGATAAGACATCAGAAACCTGCAAAAGAAGAATGCAGCAGCACGCACATGCATGTGAATCACTGCTATTTTCATCTGCCAATCGATTCTCAGAATCACAAAGCTCAAAAAATAAGAAGGCCCAAGAACCTACAGCAGCAAGTGGTGGTACACCTTCAGTACAGTTATTATTGAATCTCTGAATCCAGATAGTAATAAAACGAAGCAAAGTGGGGAAGAATTCGCCTTGGGAGTTTCACCTTCGATTGCATTTTCTCTCATACAATTTCTGTATGGGATTGCTATATATCTTCGAGGTAAATGTGTTCACAAGAAAATGCAATTAACTTTCAGAATGGGATTTTCAAAAGGTTGAAACAAGGAAATGGACATGTGTGTCCGGTTAGATCAGAAAGAGGGGACAAAAGCAAAATCATTTGAACTTTGAATTTGAAATTTCACTCGAGGGATAGGGATAAAGTATGTTGGCCTGATATGTTCAGAACCCAGAATGTGAAGAAAATGTTGTTTTACTAGTACAAATTTCTATTTTACTCCAAGGCAAAGAACATCATTCCTGGAAAGAGTTCGAAGTAAATGTAAGAATGGGAAACATAGGAAATTGAAGGGGGCTACTTCTTTTATTTAAGTGAAGTACAGTGAAGAGAAGAGTTACTTTAGTTTGAAGGTAGCCAAGTAAGAGATAGAGAGAGAGAGGGACCGTGGTGTCCTTTGGAAGGGCAGCAAGGTGGTGTAATCCCAATGGGGTTGCCCTCAGGCATGCCCTCTGAGCTCACACAGTCCCCAAAAACACCTATGGTCTGTCCTTTGTCCCCACAACCCCACATGACTTTGTTTCCTTTTCAACTCCTATGAGCTCACCATATATACCCCTTCCAACCCCTTCACTCTTTCACACACCACTTCTCTAACTCTTCTTTCTCTTTTTCCTCTCAAATATTAAAAAAAAAAACGATTTCTCTTTGCCCTTTTACCCCTCAAGTTTAACCCTTTGAAAGAAAATGGCTATCAGGAAATCCAACAAATTGCCTCAAACTGCAGTCATCAAGCAAATCCTGAAACGATGCTCGAGCTTGGGAAAGAAACAAAGCTATGATGAACAAGGACTCCCTTTGGATGTCCCAAAAGGTCATTTTGTTGTATATGTTGGCGAAAACAGAAGCAGATACATTGTTCCCATCTCTTTCTTGACCCGACCGGAGTTTCAAAGCTTGCTTCATCAAGCTGAAGAAGAATTTGGTTTCGATCACGACATGGGCCTCACCATTCCTTGTGAAGAAGTTGTTTTCCAGTCTCTAACATCCATGCTTAGATGAAATAAAAAAGCTAGCAATGAAGCTAAGGCTGGTTAAGGCTTAGGCTTGAAAGAAACTATTTTTGGAGAAAAGTCATTAAGAGGAAGCTGCTTCATTTGCTTCTCTGATTAGATTTTCTCCTCCCCCCCCTTTTTTTTTCACCGAGTTGTTCAAGTAACTCTGACCCAAAAACCCATTAATATTTATTTATCTGGGTTTTTAGATTTGTAAATCTGAGAAAGGTTCGAAACATTTTCCTCACCGAGGTGTGGGTTGAATATCGACGACCAATGTGCCCTGTGAGAGAACTAATATCAAGAATTTTGGGGTTGCCCCCCCCGTCCTTTATTATCTTATTTTTCTCTGAATGCATCTTTTTACATGCTCTCTCAATCTGTCCCTGTCACGCACAAGCACAAAAGGTACAGGTTAGGCACCCGTTCACCTGGTTTCAGGGTTTTGTCTCTTAGCTTTCCATATATTTTTTTTCTTTAATGCTACCCTATTTCTGGTTAAACTCAGACGGTTTAAGCCGTTGAACAACTGTTAATAAAACGATACGCCCGACAGACAGCTGATTGGAATGTTTTGCCAGAGATGAAGGGCAAAACTCTTGAGACCAAACACAACAATAGTATTTTACTCTGAGTTCTTTGTCCAAATGTAACACCATAAAGGTAAACTTGCTTTAGGCGAACTTGGTTTGATTTCCTTTCTGGTTATCTGAAAAGACCAGATAGTTTTTTACTTATCTATGTTGTACATTTGTAAGCTAAAAAAGATCTTTCACCATTTGTCATTTCCAACTTCCAATCCTATTTGCAAAGCTTCAGTTAGTTCCCACAACATGTGCAGAGTCTTCTGAGCAGCAGCAGCGGCAGCGGCATCCTTACCTTGGAGTCTGTAAAATATCTTTTTGACCTTTTTCCACCACTTTTAATCTCCTCCTTTCAAACCCCAAAAAAATGTTTTAAACCACATTGATCAATCAACATCTATTTAGGATGCCATGTGATGGGGACCCACGCAGAAGAAATCTCGTAGTAGGATTTTTGATGAGCAAGCATCTCAGTCAAGTGGTGACCCACATTGAAACTTTGGACGGCTTAGATTGCAGACCCTTACCTTGATTAGCTATAACACAGTAACAACACTGTTCCACAACAGGGCAAGTGACCGGGTGCAGCCATTAAATGATGGGATTAGGATCTTTATCCGGAATATACTATCATGCTTTCCGGGCTCATCCCATTTAAACTGCACCTCCTCCCGTGGTCCATCATCATCTGATCTAATCCAAAATTTATATACCAAGTAAAATTCCCAAGCTCTCTTGTCCTTTTTTATCAAGTGGACCACCTTGTATACCGTACAGACAGGACAACTCAAAGAAACTTTTAGATTGCAACGGGTTGGACTGCTGCATCAACCAGCCCCTTGTTTAGGCCTGTTTTTGGCTTTTGCTTAGGTATAAAATAAAAAACCTTTTCCCATTGGAGTGAAAGCAAAAAGAAGAAAAGTTGGATAGATTTGGTGTTGGTTTAAATGCTTTGTACAACTGATACGTAGGGCTACCTGCTTTAGGATTTCTTTATTTAAAGGACGAGGTGCGGCCGTTGGATATAGACTCTATATTATGGTGGGTCGATACATATAGCTTAGGGGCATAGGCTTCATTTTTTCAGCGGTGCTGTTTGTCAATTATTTCTAAAGCATACCATTTCTTTACCAGGTTTGTGGTTTCTTTTTTGCTTAATTGGTATCGTTGATATAAGCTGATTAAGCGTTGCTCATTTCCACTCATTGGATTCCCAACTTTCAAAACTCCTTTTAAAAAAGAAGGAGAAAAACCTCCGTGGAGACAACATTTTTCTTCGGAAAATTTGTTGCAATCTTTGACCATAAGTTCACACACACACACACATCTCTGACTCTCTGACTCTCTCTCTCTCCCTCTAATAGCGTTATTTGCAACAGTTAGCAAGTTATTGAATGATTTTAATGGTTCTTGGTAGAAGTTTTCAAGGGTCGCAGTTGAAGAACGTGGCACCCCTAGCTCCGACTTTTGAGAGCTAGCTAGCTCTGACTAGGCAACAGAGACAAACCAAGACAAAAACAGTTGCTGCTAATCTTGTTCACCGAGCCAGGTTTTGGTTCATTTTCTTCTTCTTTGTTTAATTGCCTACTCCAATCATGGACTGACATGCAAAATTTGGGTTCTCAGTTATACTATTTATATCCATGCTATACGTCAAAATCGTGCCCCCTCGGGACTGATCAGGTCTTCCCTGAATCCATGGCTGATTTCATTACATATATATTTTTACCTTTGCCATTTGTTTTTTACTCAAATCCCAAACGTTGCTTTGTGTATACCTAAATATATTTTTTTGGTTAAGAGAAAGCAACAGAACGTGTCATTTCACCTCATGGTTCATTACTTTATAGAAATAAACAGCTAAAAATGAGGAAATTAGTCATGACTTTGAAACTAGAAAGTTGGTCCCTAATCACCATCTTTCTTAAGTAAAATGCTAATCGGCCCACAATTTCAGCCCCCTTTCATTCTTTCTCTCTTCTTCGTTTCTTTTCTTTTTGTTGCCTTTTTTTAGGTTTTTATATTAAAATATCAATAAAAAAATCTCATATCCAATAAAAGTCTATTCATTTTTATTAATTAAATATTTAATTCATGAAATAGTGATAGGTTAAAATGACTTGTAATACAATACTCTCTCAATCTATTGTGAATTGCATTTAAACCCGATAACGATCTTTAAAAATTCGACTCTTTAATCCATGAATTAAATATTGATGTTGTTTATGATCTTGGGTAGTGATGGGTTAGAATGGCTTGTAATCCAGTAGCTAATTAAAAAACATCCAAATATATATATATATATATATATATATACACACACTTCATGTATATTCCTAAGAATGAGGGACCACCATCAACCATCAATCAATTGAAACGAAGACAAGGTTCACATGTACAATAGTATGATAGGTGAAAGATGCTAAGATCTTTCAGATCTATTTTAGCTAGAAAAAGATTAGATTCAAATCTTATGAGCAATAATTTACGGTTGGTGATTTTTGTTTTTTTTTTTCTACTTCTTTATTCTTCCATGTCTTGTCAATGGGGTTTTCATTTTCCCTGTTAACTCATTGCTTAATCTTGTCTCCTCTTAGCCCAAATAGTTCTTCCTAAAAGTGAGATCATCTTCGAATATTATATACGTCATTAAGTAAATGTATCAAACTCTCTTTTCTTGTCCACAAACCTTCAAATTCCAGGATAATCCCTTTGCTAAATATGTCCAAATGCAATTCATTCATGGAAAAAGGGGATATTGCTTCAATAGATTTAGGTCTTTAAGCCTGCAGCTGTCATTTGTTTCAAGGACAAAACGTACGTGATTAGTGGGATAAGATGATTTTAAAACCAAATTGCTTAACAGCAAAGAGCAACTCCAAACTGTGTGATTAAGACAAATACTGGTACTATATAAATGTCGTAATTGTGACCAATCATGATATCATTTTTAATCAAAGTGCACGTATATGGATAAAGCTCATAATTATAGAAAAAGGGTTTTGGGTTATGATCGTCAGAACTCCACGTGATTGCATCAAATCAAGTGGTTACAATGTCGCATTATGTTTAATCCTGACTGATGCATATATATAATGCATGATTGAAGGCATGCTTTTCCCATATAATTCTTCATTCCCATGTCATTTGAGAGCTAATCTCTGCTTTAATGATGGGAAGTGAACCTTTGATCGTATTACCATTAAGCAGCTGGATTAAAAAGTCAGAACAAAATTGCAAACAAAAGCAGTGAATCGAATAAGTTTCTTGGATCGTTGTGGGTTACAGGTTCCATTGCAAAAAGGGATTCCATTGATCTTGTAAGTATACCTTTAAACCTACATATCACCTCACAAAATCTTGGACAGACAAGGAGATTTAAATGGTAATTGACACCAAAGTTTCATACCCTGTCATCATTCAAACTAAACTAAATTTAAAATTACATCAAGTGAGACAAAAGTATCGAGACAAATAGTGTTTTCTTTTCAAGCTATTCGTTATAATTTCGGTAAAACGTCAAGTAAATCAAAGAAGAGAAGGAGAGAGATGAAGCTAGCTTGACCCTGATGAAAGAGATCAAAAGCATAGATTATGATACGAGGGAAGAGATTGCAAAGGAATAGCAGACGTTGAAACTGCCGCAGACTCTTCTAGATGATGAGGGGACCTTATCGTATAAGTCACAGAGATTTTTTCCCACACGCAACTAGGGAGGAAAATAATAATAATAGTAATAAAAATTCCGAATTATTGTAGGAGAGAAAAAAAAATCCCAACAGGGAACCCATCAAGAGTACGTAGCGATAGAGAATTTAAATGAAAATTTTTTTGCATGGCTGATATTATTCATCTCTGCCACATTGTTTGACGTTGGCTGCTCCCAGCGGCTCCACTCAATGTTGTTTCAATTGTAGAGTTTTATGAGTTTGGACAAGCAAAGCCACTTATGTTGGGAGGTGGGCTGTGCTGTAGGGCAGACATGTTGGGTTTCAACAAAATGTGGGTGTTACTTATTTTATTCCAAATTAATCACGACTTATCCAGTTTTATATTATCAATTATGTTATTCCGTTTAACCTTTTTTAGTAAAGCTTTCCAAACCATATAATTTGAAAAAGCAACTAAAATCTTTCGATTCGTACCAAGAAGTATGGTTGCAAAATATCCTCTCACTGTTGCTCAAACGTATCTCTGAATATCTTGGAATGATCTTTGCAATCTTGTTGTCAAAAGCTAAGATGGGTTGGTTTTGGTGATTAATTAATTAAGTGCTAATTATTGAAAATCCAAAATGATTAAGTATATTTGATCAGAAAGATGAGATGAGGCATGACATTAAATCAATTTAATGGCCAAAATTAATTAATGAAAGATTTATCTCTCATAAATTACAAGCATTTTATAAGAAATACCTTTGACTAGCTAGAAAGTTAGTTCAAATCTTGGTTGGGTACTCTTATTCCTGTGCAATGTACATGCACAATGGAGATAACGTGGGTGATTTATGTTTTTTAAAAGGATATTATTGCTTGAAGCTCAATTCTCTTGGGTCAAACCTTGACAAACCAACTTCTAATAAGTCTTTTCTTTTTAAAAAAATAAAATCATACTAAATTGAAGTTTGCCTGTCTTATGTAGCATGCGGATGTAGAGATTGAGAGAACAATATTTTATAGAATACTACCAAAATATTCCTCAACATATTAATTTAAGCATATATTTTTTCTTTGGATGAGCTCGTTTCCTTGGCGGTTTGCCCTTTGATTCCCCAATTTTATTGGGTTTTTGTACTTGTTTCTATGTTAATTATAATAAAAGAAGAAGAAGAAGAAGAAGAAGAATTAAGTGTATGTTTGTCCATACTCCCCATAGGTATTTCTCCATTTGAAAAAATAGAAAGACAGCTAGGTAATGGAGAAATCTACTTAGTTTTCAGGCACATATGCAGGGGATGGAGAAGTTGGGATTGGATTGTTCTAACAGTTCAAAGATATTAAATGAGCAGACATACAACCATGATTTCAGTCTGCACTTGGCTTTGGGTGTCTGGAAAGCACCGTGTCATTTCTTCCAGCTTGAGCAACTTGACTTTGAATTGAAACTAACCCCAAACCAAGAAACACGGATAAACAATTATGGTGTGTGTAAAGCAGCTAAGTTCAATGTTCCCCCTGACTTTGCATATGATTTTTCTTTTCTAGGAGTCGCCAATGGGCCTGTTTTGCCTCCAATAATAGAACAGAGAAGCAGCCCTTTTGACCAGTTAAATGAGTTTTACATTCTTAACTATACCTTCTAGCTTGTAAGTTGGAGAAATCCTGGAAAAAAACATCGTCTGTTATGCTTAGAAAGAATCCGAAAAGCGTACATATCCTGACATTTTACTGATGTAGTTAGATCTCCTGGAATGAAAAGACCTGAATAGATAGATACGAGGGTAAACAAATTTGGGAGCCTTGAAATGCGAGCCCGAAAGGAAGAGGGGACCAAAATCTGCACCTTATGCAAGTTGTAGAAAGGGAAACAGGCTGAAATGTTACTTCTCATATCTGGATGGCCCGAGCCCTTTTGATTTACAGTTAAAACCCATTAAACCTGGAAATAAGATGTCAAAAACTTTTTCCTGGAATGCTTCTCAGATTTGTCGAAGGATAAGATGGGATACTAATGGAGAAAAGTTTGTCTCTCTGTTAATATATGCACATAATTAGACCCAAAATTATGCTTAAATTTTCCTATGCTTGGTTTGCTTGAAATGAATAAATGAAGAGTATAATCGTTTAATAAAACTGCAACATACAATATATTCAAAATATATTGAACAGTTTAGGAACTATGTCACATTCACTTGGGCAAATTACAAAGGGAATTGAAAGGGAGGAAAAAAAAATAGTAACAGATATGGATACCATATACAGTCATTAGTTACAAAAATTACTTCGACGTCCAAAGCATTACTTCACAATGTGAAACCCAAGAAAAGACTTTCAGCTACTAAAGTAGAGAACCTCCCCACAAAGTGGTTCTTCTAGCATCAAATAAAGGGGTATGAGGTTTCTAAACTTTGGTTCTTCTAATTATTATTAGGTGGCCTCCTCAATCATCAACTTTTATGCCCATGAGCTGCAGGCTTAATGACCAGTCTTCCCTTTGGAGGAAAAGAATCTGCTAAACCCTCGTGATTGTTTCTCCGGCGTTGGGGTAGAAGAGGAAGATGAAGAGCTTGACAGGGTAGACTTGTGTTTTGGATGATTTGAATTGATTGGTGATCTCAAAAGGTTTGCATCAGTATCAGATGGGCTGCTCGGCGAGATAAGTGGTTCCATGGGGGACTCCGCACCTCCTCTGCTTGCATTGCCAGAAGCAGCAGTGTCTATCTCGGTCTGATCTAAGTCTTGCAAGTTCATGCCGCTGGTAGTTGGTTCATCCTCAAGGAGACCTTCACCCTTTTGGCTCCTCTCGTTGTATGGAGATCCCATCATATCTGTCTGAGGACGCAAAGACTTCAATTGCTTGCCAAGAAGGAATATGGTTTCTTGACACTCCGCTAGTTTCTCTGCTGCAGCTGCTAATTCTTTCTCCTGTGATCGAAAGAAACAATCCTAAGTCAGGTGCTTTATATTTGATGAAGCCTATCAACAAACTACAGCCAGCAAGAATCATCACAAGCAACTGTGGAAGTAAAATTAAAACATTAAAGGTGGACAAATGACTGTTCAAAACTGAATCGTGTCATGGTTGCAGGATTGTTCTGCATAAACAACTTTCCAAAGTTACCATATATTTGCTGATTAGTGTGATTTCCATTGACCATGACCATATCCAGTACTCAAATGTGCTAGACGTCAGTTGAAGGTTACTAACTTCAGCAGAGCAAACTCTGTTCTAAGTTCTCTGTTGTAATGGCAGTTAATTTTTAATCATCCTTTCGTGCCTAAATCCTATGAAGTCTCAGAGTTCAGACAATAAGAACGCGCTTTAGCACCAGTAATATATGGCTAAGGTGAGTATATAATATTAAAAGAGCAGAAGTTAAACATTTATTGACAACGATACATTAGGTGCAATGGTTGACTTTAACCAGCGACTAGCAAAGGGATGAAGGATTGGGCTGCCACTAATGTTCATTGGCGGAGTAGTTTCATTATCAACAAGCTTAACTTTAACGTAACAATAAAAAGTTGAAGATGTAGTGCCCCCCAAGCACTTAAATTTTTTATTATTGGCCTTTCTTTTATAATTATATGTTATTTCCATGTTACACTTAGAAAGGAATCATGCTAGGCTACACATAACAGATTAAAGTAGCAAAAACAATGTATAAGTGAGAAAAAAAAGGTTTCAGTAACAAATATGTACACAAGACTACACAACTTCATAAAAGTGAAAGTAGCAGGTTCATAGTAATAGACAGTTTTATCTAATATTCTACATTCATGTGAATTGCCTTAAAGTTCTTGAGATCTTACTATCTCATATCACGTAAAGGCAACGGGTGTCTGGAATTTTCTAAGGCAATACTTTAACTATCTGTCAATCCTTTTGCTGCTTGTTGACACATGAATATATTATATTTCTTGGTAGTAATATTAGATATATAAGTGGGTCTGGCAAGATCCATCTTAAGATACACAAGTTGAAATATACACTCACCTGCTTGTTCTTGAGGTCATTATCAGCTGCAGCAGCGCAAGCAGAACAGTTCTCATTCCTAAAAGTGATGGAAAACAATTGAGTTATACAACATGTGCAAATAAAAGATCACACAACAATTAGTTAATAGCAACTCCAGGTTGTATGAAAAGAGCTTGATGCTTACCTTTGCAATTGCTCTTCTAGTTCCTTACATCTGGCTAAAGTGCCATGATGACTTCTCTTTTCATCTTGATGCTCATTTTCCAGAGTTTCTATTTTTACACGGAGAAGGTTCACCTCAGTCTCTAACTCATCTGCGCGTGTTTCAAGTGATCTATAAGACTCTGCCATGCACTTGAGCTGTGTCTCAGCCAAGCTATTTGACTTTTGAGCAGAAGCCAATTGAGATTTAGCTTCTGCTAGAAGCTGCTCAGTTTCATGTAATTGGGATTTAGTCATCTCCAGATTTTCGGTACAGCGAGCAAGATCCATTGCCATGTTTTCTTTCTCCAACTTCAATTCTTCAAACTCTTCTGAAGAGAATTTTCTTGATTGTTTTGATTCATAGTCAGAGACCAGGTTTCCATCATCAGGAACCTCAGGATTGGAAGTAGGATTTGAAATGTGGGCACAGCCATTTTGATATCGTCCACCTGATGAATCCTGTTGAATCACCTTATTCTCTGGTAAAACAACCTTATCAATGCAATCAGGACTGTTGATTTCCTCTTCATTATCCTTATAGCCCAGAACATTGACTCTTAGATCACTGGCTTTGGCTAAAATAGTAGAAAGATCGAATATGAAATCAGTCAAACTCACATTGCTACATAAGACCTTATTGTAGGTAACAGAGAACTCCTCAATTTTGTGGCTTAATCGATTGCCATCAGAACATATGTCATCAACTGCCCTTGCTTCTTTTCCCAGGGACAGTACAAAATCATGAATCTGAGAAATCGCAGCAGCTAATTCTTGACTTACAGTTTGCACAATTTCTGAAGCCACCTTATCACCTGGAGATATAGCAATTTCCTTCTCTGCAGTTAAACTACCAACTCCATTATGAGCCTGCCCGATGCAAGTGCCATCAGAACCATGCACTTCCTCAGAGACACCATTTACAGAGTGCTCGCATAGGGTGTCACGTGCATCCTGCACAGCACGTTTGATGTCCTCCAGAATTTTCTGCACATCAGCATCCTTAGACATTGACTGAAGCACTATAGAGAGCCTTGTTCGAAGTTTCATAACTGGCAATTGGTCTGCATCAGATTCAGGATACACTACTGATAAATCCATATTAGAAGATACCTGATTTACTGATGGAGACAGAACATGCTGCTTTTCGGACTGGAGTTCCTTGCAAGAAATCTCCCCTGAAGCATCACCATTAACAGATTCAGATATCTTATTGTTTGTAGAATCTGAAATGGTGATTGTACCATTTGCAGTTGAATCATTTGAAGAACAAGCCAACTTCTCCATCTCCAGAAAGTCATCCATAAGGTCCAAGTGCTTTGCATTTTCAGTTTTATTTGGCTTCTCAACATTCTTTTCCTTCTTGAATTGAGAGAGCTCAGACATCAAAGCTGTTGCCCATGACTCAGCACAGCTCCTGTCATCATCATTTCCATCTTCAGACACAGAAGTCACACTTGGTGGATTGCTAACATTTTGACTTGAGTAAACTTCTGCAGGAATCGGAACAATAGCTTTCGATGGACTTCTCTGTTGGCTGCTGATGACAAGTTGCGCTTCTAAAGTTTGAAGCTTGCTAGATGTCTTAGCACACAGATTCCTAGAAGCCAGTAGCTCACTGTTACGCTTTGCCAAAGCTTCCTTCAGCATCTTTGTTTCTTCTTCCATTGCCAATAAACGTTCTGTGAGAAACTCATTCTCTTTCTGGGATTTCTGTGCATTGTCAAGGGAAAAGTCAGTCGCTGTGGACAGGTGTGGAGTAGAAGGCCGTACAGGAGACCTCCTTAGCCGAGTATCTCCATAATCCTGTCCTAAACTCTCAACCTCTAGCTTCATTTGGGCAAGTGCAGCAGGACCAGGCAACTTTTTCCGCACAAGACCACGCAATCTTTGGCACTCTGCTTCTAGCTTTGTTATTTTTTTGACACCCTCCATATGTTGCTTGTTAGCTACTTCTGCAGACCTCATGCTCATATTCTTTTCTTCATTACGAATTTCTAGCTCTTTGGAAACTACATGGAGTTCATACTTCAGTGAATTTATTTCCCTTTCACATGATTCAATGTTACCCTTCAAATGCTCAATCTCAGCCTCAGCTTGTGCTTTTTCTTCACTAATCTTGATCAGCATGTTACCACGTTCTTGCAAAGACCTTGTAATTGCTGCATTTTCAGCTTCAGATTTAAGAAGTTCTTGGTCTAAATTAGCTATCTTAGCTTCAAGCTCAAGCCTAATCTTTTCACATTGCTTGTTTTTGCTAATTACCACATCTTGCAACTTCTGTTCATGTTCTTCCTTCAGATTTCGGATTTGCCTCATGCACTCTTTAAGAGCACCATCCAAATGGGATGCCCTATCTTCAGCAGTGAGCTTCAAAAGCGTGACAGATTCCAGATGATTTTTCAATGCCAAGGCTTCTGCTTCAGCCTTTTCCCAACCTGCACCAAAACCGATGTCAGATTGAAAAATATTCAAGCCAAGATTAATTAGAGGACCTTTAGTCTTACATTAGACTTTGAACATAGGAGCATAGACTCACCAGAGACTGCTTCTTCTGCAACTTTAGTGTGCTGTTTCACCAGGTCTTCCTTGGTACTAATCTCTGAATCGGCTGCAGACAGCTTTTCATTCAAGTCCTTAATCTCATCCTCCAATGTCTGAACTTGTTCCTCATATGTTTTCACTTGATTCTCCAAGCCAGTGAGATGTGAATATGATTCCACTGAAATTTGAACATACTTTGGTTTTTTGTAGGTCTCCTGTTCAACAAAATATAACCCCAAAAAAATTGATACCAGATAAAACAGCCAACAATTTAGATGATAGGAGATCAAGATCTCTTTCCAGCTGAGATAATGTGCTATGAATCTAAATCCTGAACGACAAGAAAATAACATAGGTGAATAAACAGAGTTTTCTCAAAGCAAGCATGTTTGACGTGATTTAGCTAAGTAAAATTTAGTCAAAAGAGTGTACCTGATCGCCTTGAGATGCAGCTGAAGCCAAAGTAGCAGCAGCAGCATCCGCTGCAGCAGCCGCCGCCGCAGCAGCTTTATCACCTTTATCAGATGATTTTTTCTTCCAAGGCCAGCGGCGGTCCATCACTTAAATCCTCTTTATTACCTACGGCAAAAAGACCATATAATTTGTTGAGAAAAATATACAAAGAAAAGAAGCAAAACTGAGACAACCACATCTCAAGTGGCTATATCTAGAAAAGTAGAAATATCACTGCACCCCCACTTTAACCCAAAAAAGAAAGAGTAATGACTAAGGCTACACATTGCAGCCACCTGATTGAGGTGAACATTAGGAATTTCACTCTGAGATAGGTGCCCAACATACTATTTCTGACTGAAATGAAAGCAATTTCCAAACCAAATTCGATTTTCCTTAAAGCACATCCAAAGACCATAAAGAGAAACAATTTCTGGTGACAGCTAGCTGGCTCACTTGTTCAGTCTGGAAAAATAACCACATTCCTTTAAGGACTCTGAAGCAACTCTCCAAAAAGCTAACGCCAAGTCTTATAAATTCATAGAGGAACAACAAAAAATTAAAATAAAAACATTAATTAAAATTGGGAGGCTGTTGAGATATGAAACAGCAAACTGACAACTAATCATCGGATTAGGTAGTATTTCTTTAACATTGCATGGTGGAATAATTTTTTCAGTGCACATACAGCAAACAATTAAGTGTCTCTAATTTATTGACACCAAGAATCCTAAGAACAAAGCCTTGATTTGCTTCTCAGGGTTAAGATCGTCAGTGAACTAGAATTCGCTTTGACCAAGTAAAAAAATAGTACAGCTGTCAGAAATCGAAATCTTCTTTTCTTCCATCCTACATTTTCTCAGCCACCAAACAGACCATCATGACAAAGACAAAAAAAATGGCAAGCTTGAAAAAAATGCAAAGCAGATTGTACTACTAAGAATGAAGAACAAGCAGGAGTTAGGTATTCGCGGTGATTCGGAACTGAAAAAGAGGAAAACGTGATAGAATAAAGACAAGCAGTCAATTGAGAACCAAGTCACATCCATTATCCTATATATAAATATGAATCCAATGCTCTAGATTGAAAAAAAAAAGTAGGATCGTCACTGTTGCAAGTGTTGCAGTTGAATCAGATGAGCTTGCATTCCATCAATGGCTCCAGTTATGCAAAAGATCTAATCACAGAGCTAAATATCTTAGAACCAAAAGCTCATTACATATCAATCAAACGAGGAAGAAAACGAAAACCAGAATACATTTTCCATTCACAAACAAATTCAATGAATTAAGATCGTTTTTCTTCATTGAAAATAGAAAAAGTAGAAGGAAAAATGAATTTACTCAAGGCAATGAGATGTAAAAGACCGAAGCTTAGAGAGAGAGTGATGAGCAGCAAAACAAAACTGGAGAAGAAACAGAACATTTAAGGCTTGAAGTGGAAGAAATAAGGAAAAAGGAACCTCACCGACAAAAAAAAAAAAAAAAAAGAAGCTTTGAAACAGAAAGGAAACATTTACTCTGCATAAAACCAGACACCTGTCTTCCAATCAAAGAAAAGAAAACAGAATCCGTTTTCCATTTCAGTCACTTCCACTGTACTCTCACCACCAACATTCAATGTTAAAAACCAAAGAAATCAATGCAAAAAAGGATTAAAAAAAAACCCAATATTTTTTAAGTCACATTATTACATAAATTTTGGCTTACCTTCAGAAATGTAGCTTCTACAGCGAGTTAGAATAATAACAAAAAGTTGGTTCAGATTTAAAGATAAAGATCCAAACTTATGCTGTTCTTCCTTTCCTCCTCCTCCTCTTCTTTTATTTTGGGTGTTAGTGTTTTTTTGGAATAATGTTCAGCTCTTGAGAAAGAGAAAGAACTGGCGGCAATGGCGGTGGAGGAAAAGGAGGAGGAGGAGGAGCATGTGGTGGTGGAGTTGGGTAAGGTGAAAATATTCTGGGCTTGGGTGTCACTTAAAAGGCAAGACGTTCGCAAAAAGTTCCAAACCCAATCACCTTTAAATTATTAATATATTTCTGAACAAATAAGAAAATTAAAAAAAAAAGGGAATATTTGGGTTTCTTTTTTTTTCTTCGTGCTTTGAAATTATGGGTATTTAGATAATTTGAGGGACGAATTCGATGAAAGTGCCCTTATACAAGCAAGAAAATAACGAGCATGTCCCCGTACACTTGTGCTAGAAGCAACAGCTGAGCTGTATGCGATATTTGGAAAGTTCTGTTTCTGTTTGTTGTGTTTAGTGTATGACTGTATGTTTACGACTTTTGGACCACCGTCACCACTCACTACAGCTCATAAGCTTAATTAAGTCCTTGTCTGTTACGCTGCTCTGACGCTGCATGGCTCTTCCATACACAGCCACATCTCCCCCGTCGTTTTTCCTTCCTCTTCATCTTTTTCCTTTCACACCGTCATTTATTGTTGGTGGCTTGGATCTGGCCTAGCTTACAAAATTCTTCCGTCCCGTGCCTGCGAATGATTATTGTCTGGAGATATAGAACTTGCCTAATATCTAGACCCCGAGAAAAAAAAAAAAAAACCTCTCTAATTTTGACAATTAACACTCGTTAATCATATTTTCACACACGAACGATATTTTTATTTATTGATTTATACTACAAATTTAAGAAAAATGATCACTTCGACTGCTAAGATGTCTAAAATATCCTTGGGGTACGAAGCTCAGTAATGATTAGGTAATTGTCTGATTGTCATTCGACAAACGGAAAATGAAGCCAAAGGAAGATGACGATGAAGCGAAGTGGACAGCAGGGTGAACTAGACAAAAGTGGAAGAGTCCCGGTTGGCCTGTTACGGAGCTAACAAAAGAACCGTATGTAAATTTGGGTAACTACGACTGGACGTGTTGAGGGAGGAAGGGGTGGATTTTCTCTATTCCTTTTTCTTTCGTATTTCCCAAAACTAACGTCACGAGATATAATCAAATACGGAGGCGAAAAGGAAAGCACAGCTTAAGCTCACGTAGTACGACCATACATGGAGATGAGCTGCAAGACTTTGTTTTTTTCTTTTATAGATATCTGTCGTAATTGTTTCAGTGTACGTGCAGAAAATAATTCAAGAGAAAATTACGTTACAACTTTTCCGATGGGAAATTTTATTAGTTCCTTCCACCTTTAAATAAAAGCAAAGTTTATTGGTTTTTTGCTGTTTTGTGATGGTAATATGTCAGTCTCTCCATGCGCAAGCAGGGGCTTTTCTATTCATTCAAGCTATTCAAATTGTAGTTGAAAATTAGGGAAGTTTGATAAACAAGTTTCTCTTTATCTTTATCTTCCTTTTTTTCCTTCGTAACATATAATAAAAGTCTAAAAATAAATAGAGATTTTAAAACAGCTCCAAAAAAAGTTTAATTCGAAATTTTGAATCTTATAATAAGAAAAATTAAGATTAATACGTGAAATAATAAGTTTTATAAAATGTCTTATTATAATGACTAATGTAAATTTTTATATAAATTTTGATAATCGCATATGATTTATTACGTGCAGTTACCATTAATTACGTTCTACGTATGGTAAGATACCATTTTCATTCCAAAAAAGGGATAGTGAAAGTGAAAAAAAAGATAGAAAGAAACAGAAATCGATAGACAAAAACTCTAAGCTGGACTGTTTCAGAAATGATAAAAAAGAAAAAATTTAGGCATGGAATTTTTGCATTTTTAGATTGCGAGCATCCAAGGGGGTAAAGGACCCGGCGTCGTTTTCTACAATTCGGTAGCCATCTTTCTTCTGACGGGTCTTGGTTGAAAGAAAGTTTTTCCTTCAATAACCAAGCAATCTGTTTTGGATACAATATTCTACACTCAGACAGCATCATGGGCAAAAGGAAAAAAAAAAATCTGTATTATTAGTTTTCCCTGTAATACAAAAGTGTAGATGACGCTTTGGTTTATTCTTATCCAACTAACCTTAAATATCATCTTAGTATGAATTACAAAATTTCTTAGTCAACTCAAATTCAATTAATTAATTAAGGGTTTTTGTCATGATTAGATTGAAAATGTCACATTAATTTTTTAATTACTACATTTAATATAAAAAATAGTGCTATAAATAATGTTTTGACTAACCTTAAAATGTATCCTATATATTGTTGATAGTTAGCAAGACTCGTTAATTAATTATGTAACAACAAATGAAATTGTTTATTTAATAGCCATACCAAAACAACAAGGAGAGGATAGACTCTACCTACACCTCAATAAGCACAACGTGAGTGAGAACATCTGTTAGCTTATTTGTTTATATTTAGAGATATTTTTAATTTTACTAAACAAAATTAACAAATTATTCCTTTTGAAGAATAAAAATTATCTATAAAATGTCAATATGAGAAAAAGATAAGATATTCACAATATATTAATTGAAAAAAAGAATCAAGAATGTTATATGTGAGAGATTGAAATTATAAAAAAATGTAATTGAAGTTCATTCAAAAAATTAATTTAAGAATGAATCCTAAATTAAGTTAGTTAGGAGAAAGGTGGCTAACTTTTTTTTTTTTTACTTTTTCCAATAATTGATTAATTGGTTTGGTTGTATACATGATTGTTACCTTAATTACCTTGACCAAGTCAAAAACTAGAGAAATCTTCCAAAATACAAGTCAAGGGTGCCATTTATCTTCCATTGTTTTTTCTTCAGACGTCCATAGCCGCAACGAAAACAAAAATTTCCTCCAATGAGCCATAATTGCTTTGGTTGTATACATATATCTCAGCTTTCATTATTCATCTTAAGAAATTAAATTTTAAAAAAAATAAACCGCATCCTTATAAAGAATTTTTGTTTTTTTTTTCTAAGAAAAAATTGAATAATGCATGGCAGTATGGGGGAAAGGACATGGTTTAATTTTTGTGCAACCCACATTTCCTAGGTTGTCCCAAAAGTCAAAAAAGGTCAAAAACCTGTTTGGTTGATCTGACGGTTGTTTCAGTCCCATTAACAGCGGCTGCCACCTCTGCCCACCACACATTGTTACTGACTTCCTTACTTTTCCCAATTCTGACCGCCACCACTTCACATCCACCCGATCTTCGATCCAATTCCATTTTAACGGCTGTGATTCGTTCTGACTGTAGATTCGTAACTTGTTCGGGGTTGGGAAATTGTGACGTTAACCCCATATTTTTTACTATTTGTTTTTTAGTATGTAAAAAAAAAAAGATGCCAATGCCATGGTGATTGGACAGCCCAACCAATTGCGTGCGAGGGAGCTGGCCCGGGTATTAATGGCGCGTGAAGAACACGGTGAATGGTGTCACTGACTCCAGAAGAGGACATGATTTCTCTTCTTTTTCTGATGATAGGTGGCCATTAAAATCAGAGGGGGAGAGAAGACTCCATTTGGAAAGGGATGTCATGGTGAAGAGACATTGACATTACATTCACTAACATTTCATTTTCACATGACATTTTCATTTTCAATAGTTGGATTCATAAGCAACATACATTTGTTAGAACCAAGAAAGTTGAGGCATTGTTAGGCATTGTTAAGCAACCTACATCAGTCCAAATCTAAGCACTTGATTTCCCCTTTCTAACATCTCAACATTTTATATTAACAATCTCTTATTCGGGTTACCATGATTTTCAGGCTTGCAAAATTTTTACCATGAATATTTTATTCAAAAGGAGCAGAAGTGTTTGAGTTAAGGGTCAGAGCTTGAAGTTCATACCAAAAGAAGTCAGCATTTCTCCTTAAAACCATCAAAAGAAAATCATTTTAAATTTTGGGGAAAAAAAAATGTATGTGAATCGGGAGTCGTGTCGAAAGCCATGCGTGTTAAGTATAAAAATGTTACAGCGGCAGCGCCTCCGTCGTACGGTCGATGTGAGACCCGAAAAAACAGAGGCGAGTGGGGCTCCCGACACGTATCGAAGCGCGTCTAAGAGGAGGAGGAGGAGGAACGGCATTGTTGCCAACAAGCATCCAAGGGGGACGACAGTTTAAAAAAAAACAGAGGAGTATATAAAAGGACACGTGGTCCCCAGTCTCCACACGTTTCTGTGTTCGTTTTGTCACGTGGGGACCACGAGGAAATAAGAAGGAAAAAGGTCACAGTTATGCGGTACACGTGTCGAGGAAGAGGAACCACGTTTCACATAAGCAGGGCGACTAGGCCTTAATTACAGAAACGGACAGCGTCGGCAGAGGGTAGCGCTAGACTGAGAAAGCCTTAATCTTCCTGATCACGACAAATTATCATCAGATGCCCCAAGCACCATACAAAACAAACAAACATTCAACTCTTTTTTTCTTTTCTTTTTTTTTTCTAAAAAGAAAAAAAAATGCTGCACATTTGAGAGAATCTAAAGAGTTGCAAAGATAATTGGCATCCAAGGTTCATTTTATTATTATATTTTACCCTTTTTTCCCTATTGATTTGTAAAGAAAAAAGCTTTTTTACTATCTTTTTTATTATATATTTAACTTTTTGGTTGTCAAAAATAAAAAAAATTCTTATTTGTGGCTTGAAATGAATTATTTTCAGAAGAATAAAAAAACAGTTTGACAAAGACTAATGTGCGGTCAGATTTTCTCTTTTTTTTTTTTTGTAATAAGAAAAAAAATACTCGATGAGGGCCACTACCGACATTTTTGTTTCACTGTATCATCCATGTTCAGTTAGTTTATGTTCTAAGTTTTCGCTGTAATATTGGGTAAAACTTTGTTACTCAGACAGCCTTTCTTTGCTGGACAGAAAAAGAAGCAGGTTATTTAAAGTTATTTCCAATTTAATGGGAAACAAGGGGAAAGATGGAGGAGCTTTGCTTTTATTTGGAAAGGAAACAAATTTTGGCTTAAAGTGAATTTTGGGTTTCTTTTTTTTTTTGTAAAAATAAATAAATAAATGTTGTACATCAGAATTAGCATGTTTGGCAAAAAGAAGGTAAAGTTTAAGCAAAGCCCACATACATATTTTTTTTTCCATCTACTCTTTTGAAACAGAAATATGAGCAGCTTGCTGCTGCCTTCAAATTGTTCAGGTCTTAACTCATAATCAATTCTGAGAAATTGCTAGCCAGCAACTGGATTTGACACTTTTTTTTATTTGGCCACTGAAATAACAAGCTAACTAATGCATTTCAATTAATCAAAAAAAGAAAAAAGAAAAAGAAGAATCAATGTAGTTATCTGAGTACTGTTCTTTCATGAAGAAGGGCATAGACATATATAACTGTCATGTCTGAAAAACATTTGAATACTAACCAGTCTTGTCATGCCTGGATACTTGTCCTTAATCTGGCCCACCCCCCCGCTGCCGTTGCCTTCCATTAGGCCCTTAGTCGTTTTCTTTATCTCGGATTATTGATGTTAATTACATCCCCACAAGGTTTTGACAAATTCCACCCCATTGACACCAAACCCTAATTAATAATCATAAATAAAATAATTAAGTACTATAATCCTTGGCAAACTGAACATTAATCCTGATAACCAACCACTCAGTGTATCGCTTGATATAATATAATTAGACTAAGGCAGAAGATTTTTGTTCTGAAATCAAACTGTCTTATTGTAGCAAACATTAATGTTTGAGCTGTCATTGTAATTCAACTACAAGTTATGGGATTAAATTAAATTAAATTAAATTCTCTGAATTTTGTATGCCAGCTCGATGGCAGCATCATCTCCAAAGTGAAATTAAAAAAATCGTAGTGATGGTAGCTAGAATTGAATGACTGTCAGCAAATGAAGAGGAAGTGGACTATGTCTAGGGAGAATATTTAAATGTAGGGAGGGAGAGATGTACTTTTCTTGTTGAGTTACATTTCCTCTTCTTCTTCATCTTGCTCTTAAACATAGTTTAATGCTTTATATTTGTCTCCATTTTGTCATCAAAATTTTGGGTTTCCCTCAAGCCATCGAAATTAGTATATTGATTAATCCACTAATTAGGTTTGCGTAATCAAAAAGAGTCTTGGTCTTTCCTTAATTTTTTTTCTTTTCTTGATAGAAGTGAGATTCAATCTGTGCAAATTGTACTTGCAAATTGGGATTTTAATATAATGTTGTAAAAAGACTCAAACCCAACATTGTAACCTTGAAATCAAGAACATATGTGAGTTAATTTTGCATATCTTTTTGTAATTTGCACTGCACATGCAGACACCTGAACATGGGCATGTGAAAAGGCGTGCTAACAGTGTTTAGGCAGTCAATTTGCCAACCGAAATTAGTTGTACCAGTTTCTAATAACATTCAATTAAATATGATCGAACATATTTACGATTCAAGAACAAGCGACGGTCACACGATCATCTTATACTCTTTTTGTCTTTAAACATTTATCTCGAAACAGTAACTAGAAAGAGAAAAGGCAGTTGACAATGATGGGAAAAGCTCTTGCAAGCAAGAGAGATCCCCATGCTCACTCAACAGTGGGAAGATAAAAGTGGATAGTGATATTAGGCTCAGCGGCACTCAGGGGAGGATGGAGGGATGCAAATGATTGCTAAGATGGAGCTTCATTTATTAAACAAAACCCTGTTCCTATATGCTGTATACACTAACTATACTACTACTACTTCTATTATTTTATCTTTGGTGGGGGATTTGTCAACCTTTACTTTGTTGCTACGAAAGAATTTGTAGGAGGGGGTGGGAATGAGATGAAAATGGAACCAAATTATACTACTTCGGGACCCACGTCTTTGCATATATGACAGCTTTAGCCCACTTCCTTCCCATATACTTTTCCATTGTGCCCCCAAAGTAAAAGGTTTTTTTTTTTTTTTTTTGGGGGGGGGGGGTGGGGTGGGGGGCGGAGGGTGTTGGCTTCGGATTCGATTTTTCCCTTTGGTTCATCTCCAAGTCACACTTTTTTTTTCTCTTTTGCTTCTCCCTATATGTGGAAATATGGTGATCATCATCATCACCATCATCATAATCTTTGCTTTCTGTTAACTGTTATTAAATTTGTTTTCACATGCTGTCAACATAAGTTAAACTTTGCCCTGATTTAGTTGCTGTTTGTTTACAGGAAAGCAAGCTTAAAACAAAATGCTTTTTAGTGTGTATGAATGAGAACCAAGTGATTACTCTTTAGTAAATAGTACATCTTATTAGCTTTTCCTTTTTATCTTTTGCTGCAGAGGTGCGGCCAGTGGTTGGTGTTTCTGGGGCTTGGAAAGGTCCACTATCTGACCTTAAAACTTCGAACCCAAGGTCGAGGAGGCTACGAACTAAGAAGGGTTCATTCACAATGTTGCCTTTTTGAACTTATTAGGAAAAAAAAATGTCCATTTTCTGAACTTCCTGACCCTTTTTCTTCGCTGATTTCAGCTCCTTTTTTCACACAGGGAAAAATTGGGGTGTCCTGTTTTGAGTACAAAAAACAAATGATCAATGAGCTGAGCCAGGGGTTTCACGGCATCGAATTGGATATTTCCAAAGCTTTTTGTAATAACACAAAGACAAAAAGTTTCTCTGTGAGTTTCGAAAACAACCCTGCCACACTGACAGTCACATCCGTACTATTTAACTGTGTCATTGAAACAGAGCAATCTAGAGGTCAATTCCTTTATGATTTTTGAACTATAAATAGCAACATCAATGCAAATTATAGAGGTAGGGTCTCACCCATATTATTATTAATCAAAGCCAATTATTTCAACTTTCCTTTTTTTTCTACCAATCGTTCTTTCCTAACTATTAGTTAAGGAAACCCAATTACAAATTAAGTGTGAATTTATTAATTGTGATCTAACCTTTTAATTTGATTGATTTGATCAGGTTGAACGAATCTGATCTTGACTACAAAACAAATGACATAAAATCATGCATGGCTGAACTTCCTGTTTCTTAATAATGTTAATTTGTTAATAACATCATAATCATTCTTTTAATAACACCCTCTTCCTCTTTTACTTTAGGTGCAAAAGTGTTAAAGTGAAATATTGAGTTTGACATTGAAAGATCATACTCATAATGGGAAATCATCATTAACCCAAAAATAAAAAAAAAAGAAAAAAAATAAGATAATATTTCTTTTCAATATATTCAAAGGATTAAACAAACTAATCCTTGGTCTTTAGATTCCAAACCTGCCAAGCAAAAGGACAAACTAAGGATTGAAAGCAAGGAATACGATCAAGCAAAATGTTGAAGAAAAGTACATACATTATTAAATATATTTTTCCATGCTTTGGAGATTTGGTTGTTGAGGGTCTGAATATGAGATTAAAGACATCATGCTTCTGGGTAATGAAACAGACAGTGATTGCATCACTCCATGGGACACTGCTACAGAACCTTCAACAATTTTTTTTTCCTAGTATCGGAGAACCAATTTAGGCTCAAAACAGTGTCAGGAAACAGAGTTAGGAGCTTTAAGATCTTTGGGCCCAAACCATCTATGTAGCAAACTAGCAGCAAAAATTAATCCTCAAGAAGTTCTGAATTAGGTTTTCTACTTAGATTAAGCCTAAGGGGTATCTTTGTTCTTTTGGAATTGGCATATAGTTGGTAGTGTACATTACTCTTTATCCATAAAGAAAATGAAAAAGAACACAAAATTCTTATCCATCAACCGAAAAAGGTCATGCTTTTGCCCTCACCTACTTTGGTACTGTCACATTATCTACCATTGAGAATGGGGTGAACTAGCGAGCAAGCAGAGTATCAACAAAAGAAGATGTAGAAGAAGATAAAAAGGGGACATAATCCGGTAATGAAAAAAGTGGTCCAATGTTGTACCGTCTTACATTTCCAAAACTGGAGATGGCAGAATCCAAGCTCGTCCCATCCACAATGTCCTCAAGGGGCATGCCCTCGTTTTGCTGTACCCATATGCTTTGTCTTCTTTTGTATGTGGGGAGGAGGTTAGAGAAGTTAGTGGGTTGTTGTCATTGGCAAGGCCGGGGCCAGGCCTGCCAATCCTTTAAGACGCTTTTAGGTGCACGTTAAATTCTGGTCCGTTCACCATTCACATGCCTCCCATAGCGATTCTCACTCGATCAGTACAACTTTTACCTGATTTTCTCATAGTTTTTTTTTTTTTGCCCAATTTGGTTCACCAGCTTCCCAATAATTCTTCTTAGGTGCTTGAAATACTATGCCCTGAGTTTACAATTGCATGAACAGCTAGAGATTTGGTACCCAACGTCCCACTAAATAGTGAGAAAGGTTTGATTTTGCATCAGTACTGATTAAGCAGAATATCAGATCCAAGATCTTTTGTTTAAGCTTCTGCTTCCCAACAACCGGCAGCTGTAATTAATATTCTCGTCCTCCCATCTTCTTTAGGTTGGCTTCGAGTTTTTTATTAGTTAAAATAAAGTTACCCACTTAGCCCATGTAGCAAAGAAATATCATTATAACATATCACAATGTCAAAATGACAGGCTGAGAACTTTTAAGGTTCTGTCTGGTTAGAAAATCTAACCATTAACAAAGATAAAAGTACATGTTATCATGAATTATTACATCATGGCGAGGGAAGAAATCCTTGATGTGTGAACATTGAAAGGTTATAGTTGCCCTTGAAAAATGCATAAACTCTGTTCTCCTCCAAAGATTAGATGACTGAAGTATATAATTTCTTGTCCAATTTCATTCAAATTCCAAACCCCTTTCCTTCCCTCTCCTCTCCTCATTGCAATTGTGTTAAAACCCAAAGGGCATCTTCATCTCCAACTTGTTCAGATTTGGGGTCAGCCTCAGCCATTGAACAAAGGTGAAGGACCAAGTGCAGGCAGCCTAGTCTCATAGCCAGATTTTGGGCCTAGCTACAAGGAAGTAGGCTTAGATTTTACTTGATATTCAAAGTTCAACATTGATTGGCCATCTGATATCCGGGCTTTCTTGAGGACTTGTCCCATGGATTTGGTTTCAAGACAGGAACTGGACTAGGAACTTCTTATAGAATAGAACCCACATTTTGGGCTTCTGTTGGGCTCTTCATAAAAAGCACATAAACAGAATGTAACTATCAGATTCAGTCTTTCATTATTATTGTTTGTTAGTTCAGAACATACTGGTATTACATCCATGGTAAATGGAAACACTAATTATTTTTGACCCCCGGAAACCAAATGGATCATTATTGAAGTGGAGAACCAGAGGGTTTCTAGCCTGTTGCATGATGGATTGATGGGAAAGAAAACTTTTTCCTTCTGGTGGAACAGAGACATACCAGCAGCAGCACTCAGCACTTTAACTGACTTAATAATCATCTCTCAAATCAAACACCGCCACCCCCCCTTGTGCTTTTTGCCAAACCTGATCCTGCTGCGAAAAGACGCCATCTTATGAAACTGGGTTCCATTGAAAATAGTTTCTCAAGAAAGTGATAATGCTCCACTACCTCTGGTTCTTCTACTTTTATTCCAGTACGATTCCTTCCGACCC